>NW_010206039.1:24182-37769 GCF_000695765.1 Mesitornis unicolor
GGAACTCTTTCAGGGGAACCGCCCCAGAGCGACCAAGGGCGTAGGGGGCGCAGATGGTGCCTGGGGCGTGTTGCGGATTACTTAAAAACAGTCGGGAGGGAGCCAGGTTGCCCCTGCCAGGTGGGTGCTAGCGGCAGGGAAACGCGGGAAATGAAGCGGTGCAGCCCTGAGCAGCTGCTAAAATGCCCTGGTCCCCACAGGAATGGGGATCGTAGTCCCAGTTCCTCTTCTCTTGCCTCTTTCTGCTTTGAGGTTACAAGGAAAGTTGCAGACGTGTGCTCTCTCCCAGGTGGGACTGCAGAGAAATTCTCCTGTTTCCCAGCCAAATATTTTTCTTGCTATTGCAATTGCTGTTTCTTGTGATTTCTTGTTATTGAGAGTAGTTGGATGCTTGAGTTAAATCAGCAAATTAGAAAATTCAGTTTAGGAAATGTTTTCTGCTTTGTTTCTTTTAAGTCAGGTTGTGAATTGCTGTTGATAATTTACTGTTTTTAAAAAAAGCTAAAATTTTCCTGTTGTCTCATCTCTGTAGTTCAGGAGTACAGAAAGAAGTTACTGATTTTGACAAAAATAGAATGGTTGAATTAGTACTGTCAAAGCTGTTACGTTGGCTATGATTTTTTTATTATTCTGCCTTATATTTATTCTGGTCATGACTTGGATTTGCTAAAAGGCAAAGCTGTTTTATTCAGTTGACACCGTTTGGTGACTGAGGGCTCCTGGAAGATGGAGAAGTTCCCAGGACCATTCTTGTTGCTGGCTTTTGCTTTAACCACCAAACGGCATTCTTGCAGATTCATGTCACTGTAGGGTGAGCCTCTGGTCTTGAAAGACTTCTTACAAAGTTGTTTACCCCAGAAAATCATCTCGTTCTGCACATTAGGGTTTTTTTTCCCTGTTTTCATGCCCTTCCTGTGGGTCATACAGGCAGGGAAAAAATAGTGGGTTTTTTATTGTTGGATTTTTTTTTTTCAGTAGAAAAAATAACTAGACTTAGGGTTGAGGAGGATTTCAGTATTGTTTTACTATGAAGCCGCGTATTTTAAGTTCACAGTCAGTCTTCTGAGAGGGAAAACACTCCATCCCAACATGATTATGGTCTGCCGTGCCAGACTCTTGGCTGCATATAGAAATTCCTTACAGGCTCAAGAGCAGCACTGTGACTGTTTCACTTCAGTCTTATCATCAGTGAAACTTATTCTCTAAATGCCTTTAATTATTTGAGACTTTCAATACCACTTGGGCTTTGAAGACAAACTTGGAATTGTGCCCTCCTAGCACAAGAATGATCCCTCTCACCCCACCGTCTGTGCTTGATACCTACTCCAAATGGCCTATTCTCTGCAATAGCAGAGACTTTTTAGTAATTAATACTGTTTGTAGTTCAGATTCTGTTTGCACAAGTCTGATAAATACTGCTTTGGGGTTGTCTAAGGTAAAAAAATCTTGACCTTCCTACTTCACTGACAGGTTACAGTAATTGTGAAGGACTCGAGCTATCACTGCAGTCACTTGGTGGTCATTGTATGTGTCCACCCCTCAGTGAGGGAGAAATTTTGAGACAGGAGAGGCAAAAGGCCTCTTAGTTCAGAGAAAACTTTTCTGTGGGAGAGAAGAAAGCAGCACAGTCTGGCTCCAGGTTTATTGGGGAATTGCTGTAAAAGAAAAGGTATTTGAGATCTCAGTGGCCTCTCTCTTTGTTCAGATGCATTTGTAGCTGTCAGAAATAGGTGTTGAATGGTGTAATCGGAGGGGAGAAAGAAGAGCAATCCACCGCCTGTCAGTGGCTCAAATCTCAATTCTCAGAATAAAACCCCTGTTCACAGAATAAAAATTCTCTCTGGGAAAGTGCTAAGTTACTTTTCTCTCTTCTCTTTCACTGGTTTTCCTGGCTGATGTCTTCAGTTCCCTACTGAATCAAGTCTCGAGACCTCGGTTCCTCACCATGTGTTTTGCTAATTTGGTGTAGCTTTTAAATAGAATAAATTTGTAATAAATGTATTTTTGCCTTCCAGTTAGGAAAGAAGCATGATCAAGATGAACTGCATCCTGTTAACCACCGGCATTGTGCTGGTTGCTCTTTGTAGTTCTGGTGAGTATAAGGAAGGTACTTTGCTGATGTAATGTTATGGCAGAAGCTGAGGAAATAATGGAAAAAACATCAGAGAAGGAAATGTAACAAAAAAGGCCTGCATTATTTAATAACACTTTGGGGAATGACAGTAACCATTGAAGCAGGGCTTGGTTTCTGTTGCTGATTGTCTTTGGTCAGAAGAGAGACTTGGGGGCAGAATATAAAGCTGCTTAATGTCGTGACAGACAGTTGTGTTTTGCTGCTAGAAGACTGGGTTCGTGTTGTGTAAACTGGAAACAAGGCGTAGAGCACAAGAAAGAAATGAGCTGAAATAAAAAAGGAATACAATAAAACTCTGCTGAAAGTGTCTCTTGTCTGCCCTTTGGAAAAGGCAATGATTAAGAATAGATGAAAGAAGCAAACATTTCGCATATTGTTCTTCAGGGACATAATGGTAAGTGTTTTAAAAAATGACATAAGTACACGCTTCAAAACCTTCCTTTCAAAATTGCCAGTCTCAATTTGCACAGTGACAAAGGCTTGTAAATTTTAGCTTGAGTCTAATAACCAGGCATACGTTTTGTGACACGTGCAGATTGTTCTTCTTTTTTTCCTTATTAATGCTGCTACTGCTTCAGTACTTCATTATTCAGTAAAGATAAACCCTTGTCTTCTTAGGTTATACCCTAAGGTGTTACCACTGCGAGAACAGCCCTTCCTTATGCAAGACCAATAGCACTTGCTTAGCGACTGAAGATACTTGCTTGCAGATGAAATTTGGTATGTATACAGTCCTACAGACCTAAAATAAACAACGTTTTGTCAGTTTTTATTGCCTGTATACTTCTAATCTGGCTTTAGCACACATTTCTTAGCCTCGTTCAAAAGAAGGTTGTGACTACTTTTGAAAGTTGTGCTTATAGTAAATTGATATACTTTGACTTCCAAGCAACTGATAAAGATAATGATGATTTAGAGAGCTGATTTGTACTTGTACAAGCATATATACAGATATCTGTATATCCAGATTAAAAAAAGAAAACACAACTAAACCCCGCCACCTAAGGGAGCTGGAAACAAATAGGAGACAGCAAAGACTTTAAAATGCAAAACCTTTGCCCTGAATTTGATACATTTAAAAAACAGATAAAGCATGTGTAACTCTGAAAATAAACCTGCAGAAGAAGAGTCAGTCATTTATGAATTGACACTATTAAAATAAATTATCTTTTCCTGAGGATGAAGTCGCTTGCATCTCAGGAATATGGTCAAGGATACTTGGGGCACAGAGTTACTGTTCTAGTTGTTAAATTACATTTAAGTAACTCTTTTGCTAGGAGTGACAGGAGTTTCATTGGAAAAAGCATCGAGTCAGCTGCAATAATCTCCTGCTTTCCCAGCGGGTTCCCTTGGCCCTAGACAATCTCTTGAGCTGGCTTTGGACAGCAGGAACTGGGATGGGATGGGATGGGATGGGGCGGGGCTGCTCTGTTCCCTGGGAAGGTCCCTGCTAAAGCTCATGACTTGGTGTAGAGAAAGTAAAGCTATTACTGCTGGACCAGGATGCCGCTCTGTGCTGCTTGCATCCTTAGGATTTTTCTCTTTTTTTTCTATTTCCCTTGAGCCTAAACCTTCATGAGAACAAAACGTAGGCTTTCTGACATGCAGCTTATGGTGGTTGTCCAATGGTTGATTAAATGTCAGGAGCCCCAGAACAGGTGTCACCCAAGCTCTACTCCTTATCTCCCAGTGGGTCATTTGAACTGAATTGGAAGAACTGGTTAGGTTGAGCTAGAAATCTTTCTTAACCTATGGCTAAGAGCTACAAGAGAGTGCTGTGGAGGCACGATTGCAGCTTGCTGTCATTATTTGCTCTACTAAATTCTTAGTGAAGGCAAGTTTGGAAACTTCTAAACACTTGAAAAGAAACTAAAAGAGGAAGTATTTAGCACTCTAGGCAGTGATTCTCTCTCTGTACCAAAAATGGTATTACTTTCAATATTCTCTTAATCTGTTTAATTTTTTTTTGTAGGTAAATTGAGAACATCCTCCTGCTGGAAGGTGTCCCAGTGCACTATGAATGATATTGCTGAATTATTCCATTTGGATAATTTTGATTTCTTTTGCTGCCAACACGACTTGTGCAATGAGAGCACAATTACTGGGGTTAACAAAGCAGCCTTCAGCATTGCCTCTGTAATGACCATGTTATGGATGCTCCTGTAATAATCCTGATTTGTATGCCATACTTTCAAGATGAAATTATACAACGTTAATTCCTTTCTGAATTCTACTTCTTGCCTTTTCAGTTACTAACCATGGGCAGAAACATTACCTTTTAGTTTTAAATTCTGTTTCCTAAGGTTCCATCTGTTAAATTACTGTCTCCATTCATGGGAAAGAGATGTATATTGTTACCAGTTATAGGGAGTCTGGGTATTTTAGCCTGTCCTATTCATGGGGAAAATAACAAGTTATGAAGTAGTGTTACCTTGTGGAGAACCTGGGCAAACTTCAGTGAGTGATAGTTGCTGGGAAACTCTGATTTCTTACCGTCCTATAAATTGTAATTATTTCTGGTTGGGATTTCTGTGGTACTTGGTTGGTTTTTTTCCTTTTTATGCTCCCTTGTCATACACCAAGCAGTGAATTTGCCCTCAACACAAGAAGTGTTGGATCATAAACATAAACTTGCCACAGTTTTCATGATGAGTGTAGCAATATTTAGTTTCAAGTGATGTAGACTCTGTTCCCATCACTGTAACTTGGTTTTTTTTTCTTTTTACAAGCCAATGGTATAACCTTGTAAGTACTGTTATTCTGGGAGAAAGCATCTACATTTCTTAAACGAAAACCAAAATAATGCTATAAGTGAGAAACACTTTTCTCACTTTTTATATTTCTGTGAGCATGCAGACAAGTGCTATCTTCTTTATTTTTCCCTTATACTTTATCCATGTTTAGGGTTTTAACTAAGCATGTGCTTTGCACTGAGTATTTATTGGTATACTGGAAATTGTTTATAAAATGCTAAGGAATTGAAATGGCACATCTAGTTTATTTTCCCACATAATTAGCTTTTGTTCTTTGTTGAAAACTGTAACACAGAAACTTAACCCCTCAAGCTTCCACCTAAGAGTATTAAACAAAAACTTGCAGAACTTTATATTTTGACTTTTATGCAGCTCTATAAATGCCAATATAAAATATACATGTATTTATATAGCATGACTGAAAAACACTCCGTTTGTATGTGTAGGAGGTCTGGACCTGACATATTCTGTACATTGCCCTGCCTCAGTGGTGGAAACAGACCTTTGATCCTTCTCCACTACTTAGGGACCCTCTCAGTCAGGTACAATGTCAAATTCTCCTTTTTCTCTTCTGGAGCTCTTGGCATGTCTCTGCAAGAGTCATGGTCTATTGCCAATGGCATATTCTCCTTCTGAGGACCCTTGCTTGTGCTCTGCCAGGTGGTGGTGACACCAGTTCACCCAGTCATAACAAGGGTGTTACTCCAAATCCATGATGTATTCTGCAGTGTATCTTGGTTAAGCCTAGTGTAGCTATGAAAGCATCCTGGGATGTCTTCAATCACTTGAAATATGGAAGTCGTGCTATCTTTGATTAATAAAAATGTGAAAAAAGAAAATGTGCAGTGTGGTTATTTATCGGCATGCTGTTTACAGCTGGGTATAACTCCAGTTGTTTCCATGTGAGATGCATCCATGCTTTCCATCCAGAGACTCAGTAAGCGCAAGTAGATGTTGCTCGCTTCTCTGGAGTTAGGTGTTGCGTGTAGTCTGTTAGCTTTGGCAGAGTGATGATTTGCTTAAGGAGCTGCTTGACAGGACAAGGGGTAATGGTTTTAAATTAAAGGAGGGTAGATTCAGACTAGATAAAAGGACGAATTTTTTTTAATGAAGGTGGTGAAACACTGAAGCAGATTGACCAGAGAAGAGAGATTGACCAGACTGATGCCCCATCCCTGGAGACATTCAAGACCAGGTTGGATGGGGCTGTCAGCAACCTGATGTACTTGCAGGGGGAGTGTGGACTACATGACCTCTATGGGTCCCTTCCAACCCAAACCATTCTATGCTTGGAAGTGAGGAGAGCTAGTGATCTTTCTCTGGGTGAGCTACCAAGGATGTGGTGCTGGGGGGAAGCAGTACAATACATGGTCCCTCAGTCTCTTATACCTGAGAATTGTCTCATTGGAGATACAAATATCCCAGGATTTGGAGAAGGAAAAAGGAAAAAAAAAAAAGAGTTGTCTCTGCATGACTGCTTTAGGAGCTGAAGCATGGCATGGCAGGGGCTTACCATGATGACTGCTCTCAGAGCAATCCTGTTTGCAGCTTTCCACTGTCCCATGTTTTTGTTCTCCTGTTTGCTGACTAGATTTCTTTGTGTAAGTATTGACTACTACTTCTCATCTCTCTTCTCCCACTTACTCTTTAGGTTTACCTAACTTCTGATAGCTGTTTCTGGAGGGAAAACAGTTACGCATCATACCCTCCAGCTTGTAAATGGTCTTACTAGAAGTTGTTGGCTTGAAGTGTGTGACCAAGTTGAATAGAAAGCGTTTTAGTTCATGAGGCCAGACAACTGGAAAACTATTTTCCTTCCTTTATCACAATGTAATAATACATAGAGCCCTTTGATGTGCGTTCTCAATCCGACAGATACTAGAAATGGTGATTTGGTGTTGTGCTAGGAAGAAAACGTCCTTGATTTCCCACTCTCTTGTCCTTCCATCTTTTTATTTCCCAGGACAGGAACTGCTGGAGAGAGTCCAGTGTAGGGCTACAAAGATGATCAAGGGAGTGGAGCATCTCCCTTATGAGGAGCAGCTGAGGGAGCTGGGTCTCTTTAGTTTGCAGAAGAGGAGACTGAAGGGAGACCTCATTCATGTTTATAAGTATTTAAAGGGTGAGTGTCACGAGGATGGAGCCAGGCTCTTCTCGGTGACAAACAATGATAGGACAAGGGGTAATGGACACAAACTGGAACACAGGAGGTTCCACTGAAATTGGAGAACAAACTTCTTCTCAGTGAGGGTGACAGAGCACTGGAACAGGCTGCCCAGAGAGGTTGTGGAGTCTCCTTCTCTGCAGACATTCAAAACCCGCCTGGACGCCTTCCTGTGTAACCTCATCTGGGTGTTCCTGCTCTGGCAGGGGGATTGGACTGGATGAGCTTTTGAGGTCCCTTCCAATCCCTAACGGTCTGTGATTCTGTGTGATTCTGTGAAAAGCAAACACTCAAAAGACAGTAATTTCTGCACAGTGACTCTTTCCACTAATGCACCACCATTTGTAAAGCTCTTACTCATTTGAGGTTAAAAAGTTGTATTAAAACTCTGACTCAATATACAGTTGGGGAAGGTTTGCAGCAGAGAAGGTATCTTGTGTTAGACAAGCTGATAGATTCCCTATGATTAAATAATTTTGGTTGCAGCATTTTTTCTCTATTATATTGTCAATGTCTCTCTTTCAACGGTTGGCACTTTTAAACCTGTTTGATTGCCATATGGTCTGCATATGGAAAATAGTTTTCTTTTTATAAGCACAAAACCAAGCTCTATATTTTTTCTGTCTGATAATAGTTTGAACAATCATTTGTAGTATTTATTTTTTTATACCCTTGAACACTTGCTTGTCTAATCTATCATATGTCTCCTTCCTTTGGCTTTCAGCAGCAGCTTGAGCAACGAGCCCTTGTGTTTCACGCTCTAGAAGGCCACTTCTTTTGTAAAGATAACAGGAACATTGTTTAATTCCTGTGGTGAGAATGCATGTAGCAAAGCAAGAGAAGTTGCAGAGGCAACAGCTCCATCTTTGCCATCTGAGTTACATAGCAAACAACCCTCATTAGGTTTTCATAAAATTTTCTGTAGCAGTAATTGGTCATTTGTGTGTATAGCCTTGCTGTCATCCTTGGGAGACCTTGGTACCATCTTGTGACTGTTCGCTTTTACATCCGTCTCTATTCTTAAGTGAATGATTTTTCACTCTATTTAACAGTAGTGTTAATGTGTATGATAATTTCTTGACATTTATTTATATCTAATATGGCACTGTTATTGCATGGACTGGGATTTAGCTCTTTTTCAGATGTTAGAGCTAATTACACAGAACTGAAGGGCTGATGGGAAGTCACAGAAGCACAGAAAGGCTGAGGCTGGGAGGGACTGCTCCAGCCCTCTGCTCAAGCAGGGCCACCTACAGCCAGTCACCGAGAACCACATCCAGACAGCTTTTGAATATCTCCAAGGATGAAGACTGTCTCATTGTTGGACTCCCTCGAGTATGTCTGTACCTCTTGTGCTGGGGAGCCCAGAGCTGGACACAGCATTTCAGGTGTGGCTTCACCAGGGCAGAGCAGAGGGGCAGGATCATCTCCCTTGGCCTGCTGGCAGTACTTTGCCTAATACAGCCCAGGGTACTATTGCTTTCTTTGCAGCAAAGGCGTGTCGCTGGCTCATCTTCAACTTGGTGTCCACCAGGACCCGCAAGTCCTCTTCTGCAAAGCTGCTTTCCAACTGGTCAGCCCCCAGCATGTACTGGTGCCCGGGGTTATTCCCATTTTGGGGGTAGGTGTCACAGAATGGGGCTTGAACCCCAGGGACTCCTAAGTTTAGGCCATCCTCACCAGGAAGTGCAGGTGCCAGATATTTTGTGTGGCTTAGCTGTGTCCTGTAAGATATAGGATAGTGCAAAATATATTCACGGTGAACTTCTGTATTACTGTGCAAGCGTGGCCTATTGCTCTCTGCAGTGAGTGCTGGGTAACTTTCCACTATTGTCTGGGTTGTTTTTTTTAATTTGTTTTGTTTTGTAATTAGCTAAATGGTTTGCTCTGTTCTGAATTAGTGGCATGACTAAAACCTCATCATTGTCTGTTTACCTTTGAACATGCTTTTTTGCCAATGCGCATAATTTCTATACTCACGGCCATCTAATCATCAAAGACTATTCTTCCTTGCATCTACTTCTTAATATTCACTGCTCTTAGTCCAGTTTTTGGAGGGCACAAGTTCACAAAAGTGTTATTTTTCCCTACGTGCATATGAAGAAGGAGCTAGCAAGCGGAAGCTACAGTAGCAGCAAGTGATGTGTGCAGAAATTTGCTCTAGTGGTCTGTCTTTGCCCTTAACTCCTCCTTCAATCCCTCATCCTGCTTTTTGCCTTCTGCGTGGTGGTGACTAGCTCTCCTTTGACTTGAACTTGAGCATGCATGGAGAGCTTGGAAGCTCTCTGGTGCTGGTGGGAAGGTGGGACTGACATACCTGGTTGGTAGAGATTTTATTTTATCCTTCTCTACTTTTACTGTCACTCGTCAAAGATGAGGTGGGATGTCTCCATGCTATTTCAGGATGCAGGAAACTGTGAAAAGAAGCAGACACATGGGAAGAAACAGATAGGCAGAGCAAGCAATTTCCTCCCACTGCTTGTTGGAGTGAGAGGAAAGAGGAGGCTGACCAGCGAGGAGGAGGAATTGCTAAGATAATGAAGTAGTCCTAACAGAGAACTGCACATTAAGTAACTTGCTATGATGCTAACTGGGGCATCTAGATACTGCTGTTATATAAGTATTAAATGCATTTAATAGCAGGGGTGTTCCTCCAGCTGGAGAAGAGTTTGTGTTTGAATCTCTATGTGTCTCTGAGGGGCTTGGAACTCGCTGGTAAATACATTCAGTCCTAGGGTTGGCATCACAGCAGGGAAGTTAGGCTGCAAGGTAGGCTTAAACATCCAAGCCAGCATTAACTATAGAATGGCCATGTGTGTTTGGGCAGAAATCAATATTCTGACTAGATAACACAATGCTAATATTATACTAACAGGGCCATAGTAACAGTATTCTGCATTTTAGAGAGGGAGAAGTGGGCAGCTAATTGGCTATGAGATTCCCGAAAGAAGTAGGTTGTCATTTCTACTCCTATCTTTCCAAGAATAATGTATATATATAAATTTTAAAAGGGTAAAATAAAGATAAAAGAGAAAATAAAGACCTTGGAGATGATATTATCTTTATGGGTTTATATGCTGCATTGGTTATTGCAGTATGACAACTTACAGCATGGGAAAAACTGTTCTGTTGCCTAGAAAAGTAAAAGCTTAAAAATGTTTTTTGTTTCTTTCACTTAAGTGAAATGGCGAAAAATAAATCTTTGGAGCACTGTTGCAGAAAAGAAAGTTTCTGAAATAAGAAATTAATTCTGAAGTGTCAGTAAAGATGATGGTACAGGTGTAAATATGAAGAAACAGCGACCTAAATACAGAGCGTTCGCCCAGGCAGCACTAATATGCACATCTCCATGTACAAGAGCTGAAAATACTGTGATTCTTGCCTCCTGCAGAGATTACAGGGCAGGCTCTACTCACAGTCCAATCTTTCTTTGCATGTAAGCTGTCTATATTGACACCGTTTTGCAAGTTTCTTCTGCTGCTCTTGATTTTATCTTAAAGTCCCAGTTGTTTATTTAGCTATGGATTAGGACAGCCATGCTGTAACAATGTCTGTTAGCAGAATCTTGATGTTGCAGATACAATGCAGAAAAATCTCTGCTCAGAAGTGGAGGAGAAATTACCTGAATATTGATGGACTTAACATTTTAGACCATTGCATCTAAACCCACCCTTCTGCATAGGAAAACCTCTACATATGATCCAGTGTTGATTCTGTTGAACTGGTCAGGAGTCTTGCATTGACTTGGATGCTCCTAGGATTCAGATCCCAGCACCATTCTGAGTCTTGCTGAATTATTCTTGTTGTGTTACTGCTGCTCAAGAATAACAACTGCACTGTTCCTCACTGCACAGGGTTAGTTTGATGCTTGATACAGTTTAAAACAGCCACTTGGAGCACTTTGGTGGCATGTTAATTCCTGTTTCTTCCTTTCTGACACCTATTCAGAGATGCTACTTTGGTGCAGGTTTGGAGAAAGACAAGGCTATGGAGATACTGCAGGATGGGGTTAAAATCATGACAGTTACAGGTTGAGTAGATGGAGGTTGTGGTCAGATGCACTCTGGTATTTGTTTTGGAGGCTTCTGCAAACCTAAATTGTCTGAAGCAAGAAACAGCACAAGCGTGACTGTCTACCTTGTGCTCTGCTGCTCGCATAAGAAGGACTAATCGGTGAGTGTAGTAATGAGAATACTGGCTTAAAAGTTGCTGTTGCTTTTGAAGGATCCACATTTCCTTTGGGTTTCATTAATGTGCACAATACTTTTAAATCATTAGCTAGCCCAATAGTGTCTTGAGGGTGCGACATGGTGGTTTTTTCTGCATTTGTATGGGTCCTGAAGAAGCCTTTATTCTGAGTGCTCTGTGCTGCATTCAGACCTGCAGTGCTGTAGTTCGTTTCATGCTCAGACTCCTATTTCCAGAGATGCTAATGTCTCCCAGAGAACTTCAGGCATCCATCATCATTAGCTGTCACAAATTAAATGGTCAAGGCACGAATGAGAACACACACAACACAGTATAATAATTCAGTCACATCCAAAATGAAGATAGAGTCTGCAGTGTTGCACCAGGAAAAGAATAAAGTGATTAAAATTACAACTGCATCTTGAAATCTAGTCACTTTTCAAGTCCGATGGTTTTCTTCCTTTCTGTTCCCAGTCACTTTAATGCTGTAGTCTCCTGTAAATTAAGGCTTATTCTCTGTTGCACAAATTATAGGATGAAATGGTGCTCGTCTGGAAAATGCTGGGGCTGTAGCTGGGCCACACCAGAAACCAGGCAGTGCTGGATACTACTAGAAAGTGGCAGTTTTGCACACAGAAAAGAATTACTTTCTAAACTATTACAGAAGGCAAAATATGAAAGCTGCTGCTGTCAGACACAATGTACAGCTTGCTTTTGTTCTTCTGAGTATGTTCTACTCCATAGAAAGCTGGAGGTGTTTTTTGTTAGGTTTTTTTTTTCTGCTAAGAAAAAGGACTTTAATCCATTCCTCTCTCTGAAAGCAAGAGCAATATAACTATTGTTATGAAAATTCCCTTCCCTAATTCATAGCAACTGGTCTTTATAGTATGAAAGTATTTTAACTTTGTTATTATATGTTCACATTGTACACTGTAATGTACTGAGGTAGTGGAATTTTACTGGAGACTTTGGCATTGTTCATGTGTAAGTATAACAAACTAAAAGACAACCTGGCCCTGGAAAGAAGTACTTTGCTTCTTGGAAGCTTAGAGCTGTCTATGAAGGATAAAAGATACCCTGAACAACCAAGATAATGCTGGTATCACGTTGTACATGAACATTTGAAGGGTATGAGGACCTTGTGTATGATCACATCTTGGGGTGCCACAATTTGGCTGGGACACCTCACACACATCAACTATTTCCTCTTGGATTTCTCTGTGTGACCTCTAGTCTCTCCCCTTGGTTGGCATGGGCCAGTTGCAAATTTTCGTGATGCTATGTGCACCCTTACCAATGCTGAAGACCTCCACTGAATGAAATTCCTTCTCTTTACAGGAAATTTATCACAGGGCTTCAATTATTCCTAATATTTAAATTCATCTTCCTTGCTGAAATGTAAGTGCATGGCTATCACAGTCCTGCACACACAGAAGATATCCTGGTCCGTTTTGAAGAGCCACTTTTCTCCTCCATATTATTCTTAATCAGACTGGGAAAGTACCACTGGCTCATCCAGCCTGTCCTTGATCATTCTGCTCTCTTCCATTGAATAATTACCTTTATCTCATTTTTCTTTTATTATCTTGGGGGAATCTTTTTTTCCTTGGGTTAACTTTTTTTTTCTGGTTTTATTTGCTTGTCAAGATGACATTTTCGCAGAATCACAGAATCGCTCGGTTGGAAAAGCCCTCTGAGATCATCACGTCCAACCGTTCCTGTCCACCCCCTAAACCATATCCCTAAGTACCTCGTCTACCCGCTCCTTAAACACATGCAGGGATGGTGACTCCACCACCTCCCTGGGCAGCCTGTTCCAGCTTCTGACGACCCTCTCAGTAAAGAACTTCCTCCTTATCTCTAACCTGAACCTCCCTTGGCACAGCTTGGTGCCGTTTCCCCTTGTTCTATCCCCCATCACCTGGGAGAAGAGACCAGCACCCACCTCTCTACAACCTCCCTTTAGGTTGCTGTAGGTGGTGATGAGGTCTCCCCTCAGCCTTCTCTTCTCCAGGCTAAACAACCCCAGTTCCCTCAGCCGCTCGTCATAAGGCTTGTACATTTTGAACACTTTGCAGTCCGTTGTACTTTTAAACATCCGTAGACTTTTCCTGGCAGTAGTGCATCTTTCTGGTCACGGAAAACCTGCTACCGCTGCCGCCCCGGGAGGGGACTGGGGAAGACCGGGGCAGGGGGACACCGGCGAAGATGCGAGCGCCGCCCGCTGCGCTGCGGGCAAACTGCGGTCCTCCGCGCCGCCAGGTGACGCTGGCGTGGCCGGGTGACGCCTCACGCCGGGCGTGGCGGATGCTGCGGGGGCAGCGCTGAGGAGGAGGAGGAGGAGGCGG
>NW_010206040.1:0-2002 GCF_000695765.1 Mesitornis unicolor
CTGCTCACTGCAGGGCTGAGCTGGAGGAGCTGTAAAGGTCTCTTCCCACCCAGCACAGTCTGTGACTCTGTGGTTCTATGAAATGAGAATTTGAGCAGTGACTGACAATGGCTCAGTCAAAACAGAAGGGACAACCTCCCTCCACAGGTGTTAGAGGTGGGGGAGTCCCCATCCCTGGAGGGGTTCAAGAAGCGCCTGGATGTGGCACTTGGGGCCGTGGTTTAGTGGCCATGGTGGGGCCGGGTTGGGTTTGACTGGATGATCTCAGGTGTCTCTTCCAACCTTAGTGACTCCGTGATTCTGTAGAGGGAGCCTTGGGTTAGAGCCATCTCACCAGGTGGAATGACCTGGTGTGTCCTGCATTCGGTGCTCATGCAGCCTGTTACAGAGGAAGAGACTGCAGGGAAAGTGAATCCATGGTTCAGATGTCCAAGTTTCTCACCTAAATCACTCAACTCTTTTCCTCAGTCTGTAAAGAAGCCAATGGTGCCTACAGAACACATGGATCAGATATGAATAAAAGCTGGGAGATGTCTAAGAAAAGCAGGAAGAGCCTTGTCTAAAACCTACACACAGCAGCATTTGTGACAAAACGTGCAGGAGCAAGACACATGAAGAATGTCCTGTAAGATCACAGGATCACAGCGTGGTAGGGTAGGCAGGGCCCTCTGGAGCTCACTCAGGGCAAGCCCTGCCAGAGCAGGATCACCAGAGCAGTCACCCAGGAACACGGCCAGGGCTTTGGGTGTCTCCAGACAAGGAGACTCCACAGCCTCTCCACAGCCTGGGCCATGCTCTGCACCCTCACATCAACAACTTTGGCCTCATGTTCACATCAACCTCCTGTGCTCCAGCTGCACCCATTGCCCTTGTCCTGGCACTGACAGCACTGAGCACAGCCTGGAGATAAAGAGCTGAAAGATAAGGGAGAGCTGAAAGGGAACTGCTCTCACTGCCATTCCTATAACTTCTTGCTACCCTGTGGTGAGTGCTCCCAGCCTGGTCACTGGGATGCACTGGGACGCCTTTGGAGCCTGTTTCACCGCTCACCCTCCCACCCCAGCAGGAGCCCTTTTGGGAATGATGAGACGCTTCCCTCCCAAAATGTTTCCAGGGCTCTGGGTACCACTGCTGTGCTCTGACTGCTCCTCAGAGCACTTCCAGCAAAGTCATATCAGGCCAAAACCTGCTCACTCTGAAGCTGTCCTTTCCCTCTGGGGCAGTGACACAAATGTATTCTAGCGTGGAAAACCTTGTCACCAATCTGACTGCACTCTTTGCTTTCCTGCGTGAGGTTTGTGGCAGGTGAATGAAAAGTTGTCTTGCTCTGCCCTCTTATGATGGCATCGGATTTCCAGCTGTTTGTTATTAGGTGTGTCCTGTCTGCAGCTCTGAGACAGGCTTATATACGGGTTAAAATATATGCTAGGGATACAGAGTCTATGGTTGTGACAACATTTAACAGTATTGGTTTGAAGTATTTGGATACACATTTCTGTTTCAATCTATTTTTTCTTCTCCTTTTTCAAATTCCTTTTTTAATGAAGTGTTTGAACATTTTACAACAGTGTGTTTACACCATAAACACTGCAGTGTTGCAAATTACACCTGTGAAGGTTAAGTCATAGAATCAGAGTGGTTTGGGTGGGAAGGGACGCCAAAGCCCCCCAGTCCAACCCCCATGGCCAGGGACACCTCCACCAGCCCAGGCTGCTCCAGGCCCCGGCCAACCTGGCCTTGGGCACTGCCAGGGAGGGGGCACCCACAGCTTCTCTGGGCAACCTGGGCCAAGGCCTCCCCACCTCCCAGGGAGGGATTTCTGCCCAAGATCCACTTTAAATCTGCCCTCTTCCAGTTTAAAACCATCACCCCTGGTCCCATCACTCCATCCCTGGTAAAATGTCCCTTCCCAGCTTTCCTGTAGCCCCTTCAGGTTCTGGAAGACTGCAAGACTCTTCTATGAGTCTGGGTTCAGTTTTGGGCCCCTGACTCCCAGGAGGAC
>NW_010206041.1:0-13205 GCF_000695765.1 Mesitornis unicolor
AGGGGGTTTGGAGGGGCAGGGGTCCGTTTGAGTGGGCTGTGGGCGCTGCCAGCATCCCATGAGCACCCCAAAATGAGGGGACCAGGTCAGGATGGGAGCCCCAGTAACCAGAGCTGGTGGCATCATCTGGAGGAGGATGTCTTCAACCAACAAGTGGGATTTCGGGGGTCTCAGCGTGCATGGGAAGGTCCTGAGCCTTTGCCAAGCATCTGATTTGGGGTTTGCACAGGGAGCAGGGTGTCGTCCCCCACATTTGTCAACCTTTCTGGCTCCCTCACCCCAAACAACAACCACCAGCCACCAGCTTTTGCTGTCTGCCCTCATTTTTATAGATTTTTTTTTTCCTGTAGACGTCCCTGATGGGATCTCAGGGAAGATCACTGCACTCAGCAGGACAAGCCCTCCTCCTCCTCCTTCCCAGGGATAATTGTGAGACCTGTCTGGCCAGAAAAATCTGGTTTTTCCCCCCACAGGGCAAGCACAGGGAGGAGCTGGGATGAGACGGCAGAAGCACCTGAGCCAGTTCTCACCAGCAGTGGGTAAAAGGCTGATGTTTCCCCGGAGCAGGTCTCTCCTAATCCCTGTTTTCAGCCTGTTTTTGTGGTGCTGCTTCACCTTTGCCTTTGCAGCAAGTGTCTGTTGTCCAACCTTTCCTCCCTGACTATTTTTGCCCTCACTTCTCTCCACGTGTCCTCCAAACCCAGTGGGATGGACGTTGCTCCCCCAGTCAGATGATCAAAGCCTCTCCTCACTGATGGAGATGGGGTTTGCGGTTGCGTTGCTACAGCTGATGCCTGCAGCCACTTCTGCTTTCGGGCAGGAGGGGCCATACCCATTGGGGCACCCAGCACCAGCTCTGGCTTTTGTCTTATTTCACAAGAAAAGGGATTTTTTCCCAAAGCTCCTGCTCTCCCTACCACTTATGGTAGCTTCAGCCCAGATGAAGGCAGTGGGGGCAGCGGTGTGGAGGAGTTGATGGGCAACAACTCCTGCAACCACAGCTACAATCCTGTCCCAGTTACTTCACCAAGTCAGCAATTCTGAGGGAAAAAAGCATGGTTTTTGTGCCCTGTGACTATGAGGAAGATCTGACAGCTTGGAGATGATGAAACACAGGCTGGGGACTGCCACGTCCAGAGGACAGGCTCGTGTGAACAAGGCCAGGATGCGCTGTTCCCTGTGGTGAGGCTTGCAAGGCAGTGAGAGTGAGGGAAGGGGAAGGAAAGGGAGAGGCATTGAAGTGACCAAATGGATCCTCATGGCTGTTTGGCCACCTCTGCTCCATGGGGGACAGCAGGAGCCTGGCTGGTCCCTATTGGGATGCTCAGTTGCTGAAGCAACGTCCTCTGAGCATCCTCTTTGCACTGGGATGAGGGCTGGAAAGAACCCCCCGAAACCTGCCAAGGAGACATGGGATGCTCTGGGATTCCAAGAGCAGCCTTGGTTGAGTCCAGTTTCTCGCTGCCGGCCGGTGTTTGGGGACACCAGGCAGTCCCTCGCACTGGGGAGCTGGGTGCTTCCCCGCTGCCTGTGGCCGCAGAGATGGGCTGGTCCCCAGCAGCACCTTGGTGTGCTAAGAGTTAAGCTGGGAGAGGGAAAGGAGACCTTTGTCCAGCTGCCCCTGCACCTTATCTGGGGAAAGCACGGCTGAGGTGAAGTCAATACAGGAACCGGTTACAGAAACCATATGCTGGTCAGTGGCACAGTCAATGTTTCTGAGAAAGGCAGATATTTTCTTTTATTGCAAATGACAAGGCTGAGCCGCAAAGTTTACAACCAGATCTGATTTTTCCAGCTCTCTCAGACCCAGCCCTGAAGGTTGGGTCCCTCCAGGCTGGGAACGATGCAGCAGCCGCGAAGCCTGGCCCCGGCCGTGGGGACCCCTGGACACCACCACTTGCTCCAGAGTCAGCCAGGAAAACCGAGCGAAGACACGGACAGAAACAACCCTTTTCTGTGCTTCCCTTTCTCGCTGCCTGCCGTGCGTGTCTGGGGGTGCATCGTGCTTGAGCCGCGATTGCTCATGGCTTCTCCTGCATCCCTTGCACCGTCAGCAGGTCGCATGTGCCACAGTGACTCATGGGGAGTCCCGTAGCCCCCCAGACCCCACAAACACCCTGGACCCCCAAATACAGGGCTTCCCAGCTGCTTTCCCCTCCCTCGTTTGGTGCACCCACAGCTGCGTTGTCTCTGCAAGTGCCCCAGGGATCATAGTAAAATTCACTGGAAATCACTGGTTGTTCCCGGAGTTTTGTGGCCCAGAAAGAGCCCCAGGGTGTCTCCAATCTCCTTGTCACCTCCTTGTTTACCAGCATCAGCCCAGCCTGCTGAAATTACACATTTTCCTGGTGAAGTCGCTGCTCCCCCAGCCCCTGCCCGCAGCCGGGGATGCCCAGAGCCACCTCCTGGGACTTTCTGCTTTGCCTGGGCGAAGTCTCCTCTTCTGCCCTGTGGAAATCCCAGCTGAGGCCCATGGAGACCAACGGTGCAGATCCAACGGTGCAGATCCAGCACTGCCCATGAGCAGCAGCGTCTCCTGCACTGCCAAGGCCCCCTCCAGGGCAGGGGGACCCTGGTGACAGCTGGGGTGCAGCCCTGGCAGCGCTGGGGGTGCAGAGAGGAGGGCAGGGGAGGATTTAACGCTCCAGTGCATCCCAGCCGAGGTCTGCAGGGATGCTGCTCTGCTGGTCCCAACACGAGCGTGGCAGGTTTTGTTTTGTGAAAGCTTTTATTGACCCATTTTTTTTAAAAAAAGAGAATCTGGGAAGCAGATCACAGAGCTGCTCAAGACATTTTTACATTCATTATGAAATGGCTTTCCTGGCATGGACCGAACTTCTGCTGGCCTCTTCAGCCACGGTCCCTCGTGTCGCCATCACCTTGGGGACGCTGAGGCAGCGGTGAACCCCTTGTCCTGCCCGAGGGCAGCATCCCGGTGGCTCCATTCCCCTCCTGCCCCATGGGATGCCACAGCCCTAAGGGACGGCGGGGGCCAACCCCACTCTGTTGTTCCCACGGTCAAAAACGGAATAAAACTGACGGATGAAAACGTCGCCCAAAATCCAGAGGGGCCCGGCAGGAGGGGTGATGTCCAAGCCCTGGAAGCCACTGGTGCAAAAGGCCATGTTGTCGTTGTACTCCTGGAGAAGGAGAAGTGTGACGCTGGGGACCGACCTGGAGCCTCGTGCACATGCGGCACGCAGGAACAGGGCCTGCGGGTCCCATGCATGAAGCCATGGGGCTCATCACCCACTGGGACATGCGGCTCAGTGGCTCTGGGCCACCTCTGTCCAACCCAGCGGACGGGAACTGGGAGCGGTGACAGTGGTGGGGCTGCAGCCATACCATGAGGGTGTAGGCCTGGGCGCTGAGCGTGTAGGGGAGCCCGTTGATGGTGAAGGTCACGTCGGGCATCACATTCATGTTGCTGCACTCCACGGCGAACTGCGAAACAGTCGGGATGCTGCTCCTTGGGGTGTCCCTACCCCTGGGTGGGGGTCCCACGGCTTTGCCCCTGCTCTCCCCACCCTCACTCTCACCTCTCCGTCCACAGACATGGCACCAATGTAGCCTTGCAGTTCTTTTATGTCCTTGGTGGGACCGGTGACGAGCGAGGTCCCGGTGTCCACGATGGCCTGGCAGCCGTTGGCACAGAAAACCACCGTCCCACCCAGCTGGATGCTGGAGGAGGAAAGAGAGAAGGACCAGGGGGGCTCATCCTGCCCCCTGGCCCAGCCCGGCCCTCCCATCCCTACGCAGCACCACTCACTTGTCCAGCTGGATCTGCCAGTACCCTTGCTGGGTGACCGGCACCCAGTTCAGGGTCCCCGTGAAGCGAGAGGGGTCAAAGCCACCGAAGAGCAGCTCTCCGCCCAGCGAGGATTCGGGGTTCCTGGGCAGAGGAGACGTGAGGGATTTTACTTTGCACGTTGCATTTTAAACGGGTGGATTTATACCCACTCCCTTCCCACAAATGTTTAGGGTCATTCGCGTTATTCCAGCAAGGCACAGCACCAAAGAAACCCTTTCCTATCTCAGTAAAGCATCCATATTACAGCAGCCCCTCCTGCTCCCTAAAAGCAAAGCCCAAGTCTAAGCAGCAGCCTGCAGGAACGCAGTGTCCGTACGAGCTCAAGTAGACGGAGAACATGGGCAGCTCCACCAGATTTTGGGCCATCATGTTGTCAAAGACGGGGGTGACCCCGTCCACGGCCAGCGAGGGGTAAGCCAGCCCCAAGATCCCGTCGAATTCGGCGTCCAGGAAGGCTTTTCCCGGCTCACTGACGCTCTCTGCGAACTGTTGGTTGCTGATGGTGAGGCCCTCGACCTGTGGAGAGGAGGAGGAGGATGAGGAGGGTCGATGGGGATGCTAAAGCTGCAGGCAAGTCTTAGGGGGGTTGCGCAGAGCAGGAGAAACCAAAGATGACTCACGACGACTTGGTCAGATCCGATGACCCCCGTCAAGCTGCCGGTCCCGTACTGGATGGAGAAGGGGGTCCCTATCGGCTGGTACGTGCTGGACTGCGAGGGCTGGAACCTGGAGTGCTCAGCTGGGGAAGGAAACGGGAGCTGTCAGCAGAAATGGTGTTTATCTGCACCGCCATCGGAGCAAACCAGCGGCATCGGCACGGCCAAAATGCCTGTGTCACCGGCACGCTGCTGAGGGGCAGAGCTGCTCACCAGGCATCGGGGCACCGATGTTTTGACAAGGGGCAAAACTTACCCCGCTTAATTCTGCTCACCCTGGGGCTGGCTCATGGCTGATGGCCCATACAAGGCCAGTGCTTGTCACCTCCTGAGCCCCCACGCAGCCAGCCCGGAGCTGCGCTGTGGTCTCCGTGCCCGCCTCGTGGCTGCCACCCATCCCAAGCTGTTTTACGTGCTATCTTCCTCACCTGTTTGTTTAAAGGCTTTCCCACAAGAACGGCCTCAAGAGCACGTCCCGTGTCACCCCTGGGGTTAATGGTGCTGGGTGCTGGGGGTGCGATCACCTCCTGAGCAAACAAACCCGCTCCCCCGCATTCGTGTTATCTGCGGGTGCCTTGGAGGGCTCAGCTGGGTGGGGAGGTCCCCCCGAGGTCCCTGGGCTGGGGCTGCTGGTGGCCCCATGGACGGGGGCCTACCACATCCAGCTGGGGGGCACAGCAGGTCAGGGACCCCCACTCACTGCAGGCTTTGCTGACGCAGTAGACGGACGGCACCCAGAGGTTGGAGGAGCCGGTGTCAAACACCACGGTGAAGTTCTGGGGAGGGGTCCCGATGGAGATCTGCCCAAAATACTCCAGCTGGCAGAGAGTGGAGTAGAGACCCCCCTTAGCCTTTGGTAGGCCAAGGGATCCTGGGGAGGGGGGAGCCTGTGCTGGGGCGTCTGCAGGGGATGGATGGGGTTTGGTGGGGGGATGGCTGACACCGGGCCAGTGTTTGATCTGCCATGGCTGTGTTGTGCCAGGTGAAATAAAGGAGCCAAATATTTAAGGAACAGCAAAGCAAGGCGAGAACAAAAGGCAGGATCATGGGTGCGGGCACCATCCCCTTCCTGATGGGTTCAGGGCCAGGCTGTGGCGGGGCTCTGGGCTCTGGGGACAGGCCCCTCCCGCTGTGGTATACAGGGTGAGGCTGGGGACCACCCCCCCACCCCTGCGCTGGGTCCTTTGTGGTGGGGTCTCCTCTGATGTGTGATTTTTATTCGTTCTGGGGGAAATTTGTCTCCCCGCCATGTGTGGAAAGCAGTGCGGGTGCGGGGAGCACAGGCAGGGAGGGGGCTGGCAGCGCCTGACATGAATGCGCTCCCTTGTCCCCTCTCGTCCCCGCATTCCGGGGAACAAAGGAGCGGGCAGGAGCGCAGGCAGCGAGCCCTGGCACGTCGGGACAGCTGCAGGCCTGGCCTGTCTGGGGAGCATCTGGGGACAACTCGTGCAGACTGACATGCTTTTAGGATGTCTGTGGGGTGCCGCTGGGACTCAGCACCCCCAGCCCTTGATGCCACCACACTTACGTCCAGGTAGGTGATGAGGGGCTCATTGGCCTCCGTGAAGGCAGTGCAGTCCTGGCTGTACTGGACCATGTTGAGCCCGTGGGCCTTCCAGAAGTGGGAGAGCTGCCCGCGGGCCCGCAGCGTCTTCCGTAGGGAGCGGTGCCGTGTCAGGGTCACCCTGCGGAACAAAGGTACTGGTCACTCACCCGGGGCCAGCGATGCTGCTGGTGTCCTGTGGTCCACATGTCCACCCCGAGGGTCCCAGTGCTGCCAGGATGCAGGTCCAGAGCCTGCTTCCCCACATCAGCACAAAACAGGAGACGTGATCTGTTTTAGGCAGCAGCAAATCAAGGGCAAAGCAGGCAGGAGATCCTGCGTGCCCCAGCGCAGGCGTCCTCACAGCGGTGGGTCGGGCAGGAGCTCAGCGTGGCTGATGGAAAAGGACCCTCAGGCTGGGAGAGGAGACTTCATTTCCATGTTTTCTGCCCCATCTGCTTGCACAGCCCCCAGCCACGGCTGGCATCTCATCCCGCAGACCTCGCTGCAGCCCATTGCTGCTGACAGGGATGGGAGGGCCACGGAGCCGACGGACAGATGGGAGCAAACCAGCAAAGCCCTAACGTGGTCCCCATGTGGTCCCTGCGTGATTCCTGCATGGTCCCCATGCTCCTGTGCAGCCGCAGAGTGTCCATGGCGGGGGAGCTCAGCTCTGCCCATGCTCAGCGATGGTGGAACCCTGGGAGTGGAGCCCCTCTGAGAGCCCAGGGAGCTGGGGTGCTCTCTTGGGGACCCCCTTACCTTTTCAAGCTGCTGGCCAGGGAGAGGCAGAGCACGGTGAGGAGGAGGAAGCTCTTCATCGCGGCAGCTCGGCGGCAGGGCTGGCCTCATCACGGGCAGCACGGCAGCGTTGTTCTTATACCAACAGGCACAGCCTGGCCCGGCGTAGCCGCACTGCCGATAACGCCCCTTTCAGTGTCAACACCGGGCTTTGGCGAGGGGTGAATCACTGGCCACGGCAGAGCCAGCGCACTGGGGTCAAGTTTGCTCTCATGGGCGAGGGGCCGGCGGTGGCCGAGCAGGATGGAGCATGGGGACCTGTGGGCACGGGGCAAGGGGGTGTTGGTTTCTTCTGGGGGCAGTGAGGGTCCTGCAGCAGGAGCAGAATGGAGTCTCCATCCTGGTGCCGTCCCTTATCCACTGGAAATCGCACAGCCTGGATTAAAATCTTAAAAAAAACCCAACTTCCCCAAATGCTATGGGGGAGCATTTGCCCTTTCCTGGGGACCTACCTATGGCCGTGGGGCGTCCCACACCATGGGGGGTGCAGGACGGGGATGTGCTCATAGCATCTGCAAGGCAAAGGCTAATTAGCAATGATGAGCTGCTCAGGAGTCTGCAACTTTCCCTTTTAAACAGCAGTCAGGGACATCAAAGCAGGGCTGGGGAGAGGTGGCTTTGCAGAGCAGCCAGCCATAAGACACATCCCTACAGCCACTAATGGGCTCTTCCCCAGCACCGGATTGTTGTTTAACATGGGATGGCCGTGTCGTTAAGCCTCTGTGAATGCAAATCAAAAATGCTAATGAGCAAATAAAGCCCTCAGATGTGGAGGGGAGGTGAGTGGGGGAGGTCAGGCTCCTCTTGCTGCCACCATCCTTCAGACACGGATGCTGTGTTGTCTTGGTTGGTTTCCGTGTTCCTGGCACTGGAGTAACTGGGATGGGTGGCACAAAGGGAGGTGTTTTACTGGGTAAGCAGCCTTCATGTAATTAGCAGGGTTTCTACCCCTAGCACTGCTGTAATCAAAGGTCCCTTTATCTCGGCTTGGCCGTTTTATCTCATTAAAGCCCTCGCCCGGGAGATTGAAGTCCTTGCCTGTGGGGCAGAGGCTTTGCTGGGGCTGCGAGCCCAGCGTGGCCCTGGCTTATGGGGGGGCCCAGGAAAGAGCCTGCTCCTGTCCTGGGGGGTTTGTGTCTTCAACCCTGAGCTTCGCAGAGAGATTAAGCTTGAAAAATCCCATCAGAGGTTTATGTGGTGTGAGCGTGGCGGTGCGGGGCGCAGCGAGGTCGATGCTGTGGTGGATGCAGCCGGGTTCTTCCCGTTCAAGTGCAGATTCCCGGTGTTTCCCCACATCCAGGTTGGTACCTGCAGGGTTTTTTACTGTGTAGCTTTTATACAAATCTATTCTCTATTTCCCTTCTAAGATGCAGTTTAATGCACCGGGCTCCCTTCTCATCCTAATCATGTATTCACAGAAGGGATTTAAAAACCAACTTCCTAAAACAAACCCCATTGCAGCCGGTGCCAGATCAGCTGAAAGCAGCGAGCTGAATATTACGGACATGGTTTATAACCCAAAAATCCTGTAAGAAAATCCAGCCTGAAGGGTCGTTGGGCTTCTGAGATAAACGTGAGTGTGAGCACAGACGAGCCAAATACATTAAGCAAAACAGTTTATTTACTGGAAAAAATCCTAAATTGGATCAAAATAATCTGCAAATTTGTGACAGTAGAGTCAGCATTAAAATACGAAGATTAAAGAAATAAAGAGGCCAGACTTTTCATTTAGAAATTTTTGAAGTTAAGCAAATCTATTTCTACTTTTACTTAGTTACTTTAAAAGTAATTTTAAAACCCAAACTCTTAAAGGTAAATGAAGTTTTATTTCAGGTCAAACTAAATGTTTTTTTTCCTCTTTCTTTTGGGAGCCAGTGCAAAACTCGCATGTTTTTGCCCAGAAAATTGGGGAAAAAGGCTTTGCTTCATGTGCACTTTCAGCTGTACCTCAGTGCTCAGAACACACTGCATGTGCAGACGGGGGAGCTGCCCCATTTTTGAGGGGCCGTGCCCCCCATCCCTGCCTGCGCCGTGGGCACCCGTGCTGCCTTTGTGGCTCGGCCCGGGGTGACGGAGAAATCCTGCAGAATTATTTATAAAGCTGGGGGCCTTTGAATGCATCTTGTTAATAAAACAGCAGAAAAAGCACTTTGTGGAGTAGAAATGTAATGAAACGTGACTGCCAGCTACTGGAACACCCCGGGTCTTATAAGTAATATATGGCCTGTATATAATGCTGTATGGCTTCCGGGCAGCAGCTGTCACTGAGTGTATCTCACCCCATCCAGCTTTACACATTTGCCCTCAGACACGTTAGAAATAGGTTATGTCCTGTGTGCGGAAAGCGTGCCTCTCGCCGGCTCAGTGTGTGGTGCTTTGCTCATCTTGAGAAGCTGCTTTCAGGCTAAAAATATGTTATCTGTGTTCTTTATTTTTTATATGTTTCCTTTAGTTTAGCCACTTCCACTATTAGCTCTGGCTGATTCTAATCACACCCAGGTAGCGCTTTCTGAAAAGCTTTTTTCCTCTGTTTATCAAATACTCCTTCCACCTGTTAATCTGCTCATACATCACTGAGCACTTGAAAGAGTGAAACGCTGCAACAGCAAACACTCAGAAATAAAACAAAAACAAGCGAGTTTCAGTTAAATATTTACCCGTGGCACAGCAGCTGTGGGCAGAGCAGCACTGAAATTCCCCGGCGATGGAGCTGATGGATGCTGTGGTCCCAGGGGATGAGGGCCTGGCAGGGGACCCCAACTCACGATGCAACCCCTGGGGGTGAACCCCAGGATTTGGGGTATGTGGGGCTTCCCTGTAGCCAATCTTCTCTTTGCCTTTAGAAAGCTGGGGGGATTCAGAGGTGCTGGGGTGTTATTGTGCCAGGAGAGGATTGCTGAGGGTGATGGAGATGTTTAAACGCCAGGGTCCCCAGGAGAAGGTTCTGCGACCGTGTCCCTTGTGATTCAAAATGCTTTACCCCTATGGGTTTGACTTGGCAGCACTCAGGGCACTTTTTGGGTGGCAGCTGATTTGCCCAGGGCTGAGTCAGCTCCAGCACCGCTGGGCAGAGCTCCCTGCCCTTGGGCACAGCAAAGCTCCGCTGCGTTTTAGCACAAAACTGCTGGGACATGGAGCAGGAACGGGGGCACCTCCAGGAGAACCATCCATGGGGATACAGCATCTCCAGGCCTGGGCCAGAAACAGCCGCCAAACAGCAGAGAAACACCCAAATATATTCAAATGAGCCAGTTGACAGAGGGGGAGCGTCATGGAACCTCGCGTGGGCTCGTTCCTGCCATCACTGTAGGGGTAGAGTGAGACCGCATCCGGCACCGAGCTGGCGAGCGCCTCCGCACCGCTGGACCCTTGCAGCTGCTCGGCCACTGAAAACACTGCTAAAACGGCCTGAACCCCTGCTGCCTCCACGGCCCCGGCTGCCGAGGCCCTGCGGGAGAAGGAAGGCACAGAACGCTCTGGTTCCCCAGGTAAACGCTGCTGGGAATCGTGCTTCATCGGCCATCACACACGGTGTCTTGGGGAGCAGCGGGACCAGATGTGGGGATGGGAGCTGGGTTGGGTACCCAGGTCCAGGGGATGCCCATGGGCACGCATCGCTGCCAGCTCAGCTTTAGCCTTGACCTGTGGCGTCAAGGCCTGGCTCAAATGGGATTAAGATAATCTGAGGCATCGCCCTGGTTTTGCTTACCTCTAGACTGAGATTTACGCCTTGAGTTGGCTTCTCGGTAACCGGCCATGTGGGAGCTCCTTAGCTGTGATCTCCAAGGGGCGCCTTGCTTGAGCAAGGGTTAAAGTCCTGGGGCTGAGGGGAGCGAGGCACAACCTGATACACCAAAAAAGTTCATGTGCTGCCAGCGCCGTACTAGCTGTTATCTCCAAACCAGATATTTCAATATGCATACGCATATCATCTCTTCAATCTCGCCATGCCCCGTCTCAGCAAAGAAGCTGCCTGCCACTGATATTTGGATTTGGGTCTTATTTTGCAGTTTCCTTTTGAGCAGCTCATTTTTCAGATCGTTATCAGCTGCAGCAGCATCTCCTGCCCCGCAGTAGGAAAGGAGCCATTTAAGAATGACGGCCATTTGAGAAGGACATTTGGGGACAGATCGGTTCAATAAGGGAAGGGAAAAAACCAGCCAGAAATGGACTTTTAGCTTGGCAATTCCCAAACCGTTGGGGTAAGTGGAATTTTGCAGGAGATTGGTGAGGTTATGGGAAAAGCTTTTGATGAATTACTCTTAGAAATGTGTCATAGAGGAAATTATAGAATCTGATCCATAGGATGGATAATGCCCTTGCTCTGACCATCAATCCATCCATCAGCCTATCAATCATATTATTATGGCTCCTTTAATCACCATATCAGGGCTTTAGCTGAAGGCACCTCCCCGTGTTAGCCATTTATAAGCCATAAGTACACAGGCACTGAGCGAAAATTTAAAGTGTTTTTTTTTTGGAAGTGAAAGCTCACAAAATGAATGCCCCCGATTGCCGTCCTTTACTGTAAATCTCTTCAGTATTATGGCCAAAAACCCCACACCGAGGGGCCCAGTTGAGCGTGTGTGTTTTCTGATTTTGTGCCTTAAGCCCCCTTAACTTCAATGGGATTTAAGCGCTCACCTAGGATTAAACCCAGGGTTTGAAATGCAGGGGTGTTGAAGAGCTCTGACTTTTCTGGCTGGATCTCAACCCATGCAAGAGCCCCACACCAAACCCATGGGTTTCTTCTGGCTACTTTCTCCTATGGGTCTTTTTCTCCAGATTAGAGTTATCAAATATTTTTTGAGGATTTTAAAAAAAGAAGAACAAGAGGGGATTAAAGCAAGAACAGATTTCAGTGCTTGTTGCTATCGGCGGAGCCCAGGAGCTCCAGTGAGGTGTCAGATATGGCCAAGGCGGCAGCGTGTAAAGCCATTGAGCTTAACGATAACGATGGGAGAGTCTGCGGCTGTGCAAGGGGTGCACACGAGGACTCGCACATCCAGTGAGCGGTGCCTTTATTTCACATCTGCAATGTTTGAGCCTGATCTGCAGCGTTGAGCTCAATGGGACCATTTGGTTGCTTGCCCCAGGGCTGGCTGCCTCCTCCATCCCCGGGACCTCCATCACCTCCTGGGCTCACAGCGACCGAGACACCAGGCAGGGAGGATGAGCAACTGCGAGTGGTGAGTGCGGAGCTGCAGGGAGCCCCTCATGGCCCTGCCGCAACAAGGGGTGCTCTGGGGTGGGAGGACACCCAGAGACCGCATTTGGAATATTGTGTCCAGTTTTGGGCCCCTCAGTTCAAGAAGGACAGGGAACTGCTGGAGAGAGTCCAGCGTAGGGCTACAAAGATGATCAAGGGAGTGGAGCATCTCCCTTATGAGGAGCGGCTGAGGGAGCTGGGGCTCTTTAGTTTGCAGAAGAGGAGACTGAGGGGAGACCTCATTCATGGTTATAAATATTTCAAGGGTGAGTGTCACGAGGATGGAGCCAGGCTCTTCTCGGTGACAAACAATGATAGGACAAGGGGTCACGGACACAAACTGGAACACAGGAGGTTCCACTTCAATTGGAGAAGAAACTTCTTCTCAGTGAGGGTGACAGAGCCCTGGCCCAGGCTGCCCAGAGAGGTTGTGGAGTCTCCTTCTCTGCAGACATTCAAACCCCGCCTGGACGCCTTCCTGTGTAACCTCATCTGGGTGTTCCTGCTCCGGCAGGGGGATTGGACTGGATGAGCTTTGGAGGCCCCTTCCAATCCCTAACGGTCTGGGATTCTGTGATTCTGTGATTCTGTGACACCCCCTGCTATGGGCACCTTTCTGCCCGGCTTCCTGGCTGCGAGGGTGCTGTGCCGTGGGTCTGGGGACAGCGATGGAGCACGGGGTTGCTGCAGCCCCCGTCGCTGGTGACACCGCGATGGCTTTTTGCTGGGCTGGGGCAATTACGCATTGTCCCTGGATGGCAGACGCGCGGGCGCGGGTCTCGGAAAGGGCTTGTGATTTTGGCGGGAGCCGCGTTCGTAACTTCCCCCTTCCAGCAGAGCATCCTGGGGCTTTCAAAACCCCTTCTGAAGATGAGCACCCAAAAAAGAAGTGCAAGGCGCGCTGGCCATTTTTGGTAATGAAGCCCCAGATTTTCGGGCGCACCGGCCTCAAAACAAATAGCAAAACCAAAAACTGTACCAGCAAACCTTGGTCCAAAACGTGCTTTGAAGCAAGGGCAGACAAACAGTTCCTGAAACGTTTAAAATAATGTGGTTATTTCTTTCACTTGGACAAAACACTTCTCTCTGGTTCAGGTGGGTGCTTGTTGCTGTCTCTGCTGTCACCCTGATCCTGCACGCCCTGCTCCTGCTGACCCTTTACATCATGGTCAGCAGTGAAACAGG
>NW_010206041.1:13218-13774 GCF_000695765.1 Mesitornis unicolor
AGCTTTACCTGGTGTGTTTCCCATTCGTGCTCGCAGTCGCCCAGCTCAGAGTGAAAGTCGCTTGCCCGAAGCTTCAACGTCCCCCGTTTGTGAAGCACAACCAAGTCCTTGTCCTGGGTCTGGTCTGGGGGGCAACTGGTGCAGCTTCAGAGCCCATGGGGGGAGTGCAGGGACTGAGACCCCCCAGGGACCCGCTGGACGTTTTCTTTTATTGCTCTTGTTAGTGAAGTGGTGGGAAAATCCCATCGGAATCCAGCTGTAAAATACTAATTCAGATGAAGGTACAGTTTACAGCAGTTTCCAGTCTTTCACCCAAAACTGCTGCCCGCATTTGAAAAAAAAAGGGGTCAAACTCATTTCCATTGCACGGGAAGAGGCCTTGACGCTGTGATTTAACACCGGCATCTTTCATCGCGGGAGAAGAGCGTGTGCAATTAATCACGTCAGTAATTGAACTGATGGACATTTGCTCGCTCCAATACATAATAATAATTATTGCCGTGACAGATTTGCACCGAACTGGCTTTGCCGTGGGGCGGGTTGGGGTCCGTGGGGT
>NW_010206041.1:13893-16803 GCF_000695765.1 Mesitornis unicolor
CCCAGCAGCCCCCGGCCCCCCCAGCGGGAGGGGATGGGACACAGAGACCGACCTACGCGGGTAAGGGGGCATCTGGCACCCACGGGGTGGTCCTGGCACGTGTGTAAATGTGTGTGGGGTGTGTGTGCAGTGCTCTCTGCCTTGGCCAGCTGTGAAGACCCTCACCCTGGCTGGGGGTGGCATAGCATCTGCATCCTCTTCCTCTTCATCCTCCTCCTCCTCCTCTGCCCTTTCCCTGCCCAGTTCCCCACACACAGACGGGTGCAGAGGGGAGTGATCCCACTTGTGCCTTTTGGCTTTTCAATTTTCACTCTCGAGTGCGTTGGCTTTTTCTCCCTGATGATTTTGTCCTTTACCTGGAGGTGGTAACGTTTCCTGTTTTTAAGGGAGCAGCGACACGTCTTCGGAGACCTCGGAGGACTCGGACAGCAGCCCTTCCTGCCCGCAGGTACCAGAAGCAGCCTCCAGACCCACGGGGGGACACACAAATGCATTGAACCGTATTGAAACAGCGGCAGGGAGGCCGGGGCGGTGGCTGTCACCTGCCCCACGTGATGTCCCCAATTATAGGGGAGCATCCCCAATTAGAGGGGAGCATCCCCAGGGCTCACCCTGAACGGCCACACGCCATGGTGTGGGCTCAAGGGCAAAGCCGCCCCTGGGGGTGCCAGTGCCTGACCCGGGATTTGCTTCTGCTTCTGCAGGACCCTCGCTCGGAGGAGAACCTCAATTACACAGCCCTGGTCTTCCCGGGGAAAGGCCGCGGGCCGGGCTCCACTGGCGACTACGAGAACATGAAGACGGGGGTGGACTACGTCAACGTGGACCCCAAAAAGAGGAAAGGGGATTTCTGGCCCTGCTCCAGCCCCGTGGCGTCCAAGTCCATCGAGTACACCGAGGTGAAGCTGTGACTGCCGGGATGCTGCGGGTTTGGGGTCAGACCGGGCTGGGGAGATGCCTGAAGCCCTTGGTCAGTGCCTGGCATGGCTGGCATCTGCTGCTTTTATTCCTCCTGATGCTCTGACCCGCTGGCACAACTTGCTTGGTGTTTTCCTTAAATGCACCTCTGTTCCTGAAGGCTGCTGAGCGTGGGATGGTGCGGGAAGCGCCCATCCTGCCCAGGCTGAAACTGGAAGGTTTTGTGTCATGGCCCCTTTTCTCACCTCATGAAAGCAAATGAATCATCTCCCCTGCTCCTCAAGATGGGATGTAGCTCAGGGAGGGGAACACAGTGATCTTCAAAACACCCACCTGGGCTGGCGTCTCCTCTGGACCCTGCTTTCTTTGCTGATCGCTGCCATAAAATCCTTTAAAATACAATTCCTGCTCCAGCCTTGCCCTCGCTGCCCGATGAGCCCGATTCCTCACTCTCCCCTGCACCCCTTTTCCTTTGAAGCACAAACGCTTCCCAGGTCCCCGTCACCCTCGGAGCTGTCGCTGGGGCTGGAGGGGGCTGCAGGGTGACAACATTGGGGGTGCCAGGGCCGGGGAGGGGGGTGGCCCTGCCAGAGAGCTTTGTCCTCAGCTGAAAGCCATGATCATCAGCCTGGGTGGGAAATGGCCAGGGGCTTCCCAGGGCATTGAAATCCCCTCTCTGGGCTGTGAGAGGCACAGGACAGGACCATGGGTCTCCATGTGAGCGCAGGCAAGTGAAATCCCTCTGTGTATTGTGGGGAGGGATATTCCCTGTGCCCCACCTTTTGCTGTCCTTGCACCAAATGCCCTGGGTGCAGGAGTCGGGCTCTGCCCCCCCCAAGTGACCCCTGCAATGAGGGGTTCGGTGCCCTGGGCCGGGGCACACCCCACTGTCACCCCCCCACCATGGTCTGGCACCGTGGTGCATTTCCCTTAAGCACTGGTTTAATTCTTGAGTACAGCGCTGCAATTTTCTCCAATAAAATCAATCTGGGGCCTCTCCAGCCTGCAGAGAAGCCTGGGCTGGGGCCGTCGGTGCTGGGAGGCTGTGACATCGCCAGAGGAGCCGTTTGTCCCCATTGGGCAGCAGGGGCATTTGCCAGGTCACCTTCACGCTCCCGGGGTCTCGCCCTGCCCACGGCGGGGGCTCGATTCCCCCTGCTCTGCTGCAGCAAATCCCTGCTGCAAACGGAGCCATCGCTCTGCACTGCGTTACTCATGATTTTTTTAAGAAATAAACTTTTCAAAGCGCTGGGAAACCGTGCGATGGCTCCATTAGGGGTTTGGAGCCGCTGCCCCCCAGCACAGCCCCCGCAGCAGGGATGCAGCTGCCCCCCGTGCATTTCAAATCGGCTCAGCGGCGATGTGCTCTAATGAGAGGTTGTGAGGCGCTTGATTCGGTATCGATCGGGGGGAGGACCTGGCACTCCTGGTTTTATGACTTTGTTGTGCAGATCCGGCCCAGCTTGAAGGGCACATGAAGGAAAACGTTGAAAAAACCCAAGCATTTTCTGGGAAACGTTGCTGAGGGGTGGGCTTAGGGAACTGGAAATGAAGTAAAAAAAGCAAACCAAAACCTGATTCAAATGCCTGGTGATTAAAAAGTGAAAGTAATTGAAGATTTCAAAATACTCTACTCTTAATGTCTTATTTTTACAGATCTAGCCTGTGATAACAGAGGGAGTTGCACCTTGCTTTCTGGGCACTTGTACATCTCCCATCGGCAGCTTTTGGGCTCGGCTCCCGGAGCAAAGGGGAGCTCTCGCCTGCCTCACCCCTGCTTTGTTCCTCAACAAAACAGCTCCTGGGAGACCCCCAGCACACGGGGAGAGGGGCAGGGGCTCTGTTCCTGCCCCCCGATGCTCACAGCAGACGCAGTGCACACAGCAGCAATCACAGCGATGCTTTCTGGGTCACTCAGCTTCCTGCACAACGAGATGCTGCCGGCTGGGGACAGGCACAGCTCCGCGGTCCGTGGTGTCCCGGCCAGTGGCC
>NW_010206041.1:16834-18267 GCF_000695765.1 Mesitornis unicolor
AGTGCCGGGCTGTCCCTGGGGGACACCGCAGCCTACAGCGTGCCCGACTCGGTCACCCCCTCCTCGCAGCGGGGGCAGCAGTCCCCGGCGCCGTCCCCATGCAGGGGGAGCCCCGGGGGGCCGGGGTGGTGGCTGTGGCCCAGGATGGTGGTTTTCCTGCTGCAGAGGCTGCCGGTGGAGGCCGGTCTGCGCAGCGGGGGCCGGGGGCCGCCCCAGCAGGCCAGGCACCGGGCCACGTCCTGCAGGAGGTGCCCGCTGAAGGACATGTAGATCCAGGGGTTGCAGCAGCTGCTGAGGCTGGCCAGCAGCATGGTGATGGTGAACGCCACGTTGGTGGACTCTGGGGAGGCAAGTGAGAGAGCTGAGACGTCCCCGGGCTGGGCAGGGTCCCTGGGGCTCTTTTTGGTTTGGACACATATCCCATTCCCACCCCATCTGACTGGTGTTTCTTTGGGCAGGAGGGTTTGCAGCGTGGCAGAGCCGGGCTCTACTCTTGGCTGAGGGTTGCGGTGGGTGATGTCCTGTAATGGGGACATGCTGGAGCCCACCCTCACGGACACCGCTGGGAGAGGGGACCAGGAGCTTTTGGAGCTCCCTTCAGCCTCTTTGCTAGGCAAAGCATCTGCAGAGGCTTTATCTTGGATAAAAAAAAAAAATAGGAGAGCTACTGAAAAGCTCCAGAAAAAGTGAACCTGTGAAATCCATTTCTGAAACCCCTGCAGCTCAGTGGAAGCCTCAGGGGCACTCGGTGCTGCCCGCGAGGGTCCTGCTGAACCCGCCCGCTCCATGGACGGGAGCAGCAGGCACAGATAAAACCCTCCTGGCAGTCACAGCAAATCTGCAGCCTTCCCCATGGTTTTTAAAATGACAAAAACCAAACAACTCTTATTAGTTAAAAATGCAGTGGGCAAACCCAGGGCTTTGGGCCTGCTCTGGGCTGCAGCCCCACATCCCCACCACTACTCACCATCATCGGGAGCATCCTCGTCCCACACAGACCACATCTGCATGCTGAAAAACGGCGCCCAGCAGGCGACATAGGCCACCACGATGACGAAGGTCATCTTCACCGTGCGGATCTTGGCACGGGAGATGGTTCGCACGCTGCTCACCCGCGAGGGCTGCCCGCTGGGGCACTGCCCACCCTTCTCAGCAGGGCAGGGAGCAGCAGGGGCAGACCCCGCGGGCTCCCCTGTGCCAGGAGCACCGCTCTGGGTCTTGCCCTTGAGGTTCTTGCAGATCTCATAGCAGATGAGGCTGTAGCAGACGGTGAGGATGCCGACGGGCAGGATGAAGATGCACAGCGTGGTCCAGGTGATGTAGGCTTGGGCTCCCCATGGGTACCTGAAATCCGCCCAGCAATCCAGCACCCCCGAGCCCTGGCGCACCTCGCGCAGGGAGAAGATGAAGAGCTGGGGCAGGCTGAGCAGGCC
>NW_010206041.1:18295-28763 GCF_000695765.1 Mesitornis unicolor
GGCGGCTGGCCGGCCGCAGGGTGCGCAGCGGGTGGCACACGGCCACGTAGCGGTCCAGCGTCATGGCGATCAGCATGTAGGTGGAGGCGAACATGCTCAGCACCTGCAGGTACTTGACGGCCCTGCAGAGCGGGTCCGGCCCCACGAAGCGGTACGTCACCTCCCAGATCATCTGCGGCAGCACCTGGAAGAGCGCGACGCCCAGGTCGGTCAGCCCCAGGTGCAGGATGAAGAGGTGCATCCGGCTCATCTTCCTCCTCAGGCGGTACATGGCCAGCAGCACCCCCACGTTGCCCACGGTGGCTACAGCCAGGATGGTGGCCAGCACCCCGATCTCCGCCTTGGCCAGCTCCTCGTCCCGTGTGTGCAAGAGGGTCAGGTTGGGGTCCCCGGCCAGGGTCTGGGGGCTCAGCAGCCCCTGGCCATGCCTCCCGTGACGAGTGCTGTTCCAGCCCCAGCCTGGCTCCATCCCTTCGGGAAGCTCTCTGGGAGCACAGCTATAAAGCTCGTCTCTGATTTCCTTTAAACCCTCCCCTGCCTCCGCAGGGCTGAGCACTGGAGGTCGGTGCTGCCCCTGAGCACCACTGCCCTGGCCCCTCTGCCCTGGCTGGGGGGGCTGGATGCGCCTCCTCCTGCTGCCCCCAGCACCGGTGCAGGATGTCACCTCCTCTGCCGTGCGCAGCTCAGCATCACGCTAATCCCAATAATCAAGAGGTGCAACAGGCCCTGGCTCAGTCCTTGATCTTTCTCTTGTCTGCACCCGACATTCCCAAATTCACATTGCTCTGTGACCTGCTCATCTTGTGCATCTTCTCTCCTCCCTGAGCTGGTAGCTTGAAGGAGAAAGGGGAGTCCTCTTTGCTGCTTCTTAGTACGGTAAAAGTAACAGAAAATGCTACAGCGGCTGCATCTCTTTGCTCTGTTCATTCCAGGAATAGCAGAAGTCAGGTGAGCGGTGTCCGAGTGTCCCTGTTGCTGTGGGAAGTGGCGTGGCCGGATGCCGGCGGTGGCTCCCGGTCTCCGTGTGTGCCGCTGTCCGCCCGGGTCTGGGTTTTATGCCCTGGCAGCTCCCCCCGGGCTGGCCCCTGCGCCCGGCTCCGCTGCTGCGGGCAGGTGAGAGCCGCGTCCCCTCCCACCGCGCTCCCGGGAGCTGCAGCCGCTGGGCTTTGCAGCGGCGTTTTCCAAATGCGATTTCTGGGCAAGAGCCGAAGGTTGGGAATCCTCCCGCCCTTGTCCCCTGCGTCCCCTCTTCTGCGGTGTCAGGGCTGGGGACGCTCTGCCTCCGATTTGCACTGTCCCTGCTGGCCAGACCCCCCAAATCTCTGCCCTTGGCTCCTCCTGGCCCAGCAGACCCCAGGGGATGGGGGGCTGCAGGTCTCCCAGAGCTGCAGGAGTCAGGCCCCATGAAAGGCAATGGACAACAGCACACCCCCAGTCAAGGACAAACATGTAAATTGTGGCTGGAAATACAGATGGGGCTGTGGTGAAATGCACCTCAGCTGCCTTAGCAGAGCTGAGCAGGGGCTGCTGCCCCTCCTGCTTCCCCCTTCCCACTCCTTCCCGAGCCCCCAATGCCTCTTCCCACATGGAGTGCGATTGCAAAGCGTTTTCCTTGCCTATGTATACAAATATACCTGTGTGTATACACACGGTTTCTCTTTTGTCTTGCAACACTACAGTCTGTATTTCCCCCACTGGCTGTTGAATAATATCAACAAGAAATAAAGCTGTTCATTTACTGCCAGCGTTTGTTTTGCTTTCCTGAAAAGCAAACAAAAGCAATGCACGGGCACGGGCTTCTCCCCTCCTCGTCTGCTCGACACCGGGTTGGGATATTGTAATTAAGCTGCCTGCAAGAAGGCTGTTATTTGCTGAATAAAGATTTGCAGATCATCTCTAATAACCATAAATGAGCGCAGTTTGTACCTAATTAAAAGACATTCATCCTTATAAGAGACCCTACGGATATAAAGTGCCCATCACAGGAAAGTGCCTGGCTGAGGTGCTGGAGTTAGATAGGAAGGTATTTCAGTGAATAATGTGATTTTCTGTCTTTGTGGTCAGACAGCTGATTTTCTGGAAGATGAATAGAGGGCAGTGCAAGAAAACCTAGAAAGCAACAGAAAGCTAAGATGGAGGCAGAGATGGAAGGGCAGATTCTGCAGAGAAAAAGGGTTTTGAGGACAGACTTAGCTTTCGCTGGCACCAGTTTGATTTGGGAGCAACTCCCTGGGAGTTAGAGCTTTTACTTCAGATTTACCAGAGTTTCGCTGTGGGGAGAACACTTCTGCAAAGGCGCTCAGAGGAAAGTGAAGCTAATGCACGAACGAAAAAATGATCCTTGGAAAACAGAAATTAATTTTCTTTAGAGAAAGAGATTATCACAGCAAGGAAATCTTTCAAGCAGATGGATTAAAAGATAAACTCAGTTTCTTTCACTGGTTTCCTGAACATTTTGACACATCACCAGTATTGCCTGGCTTTTCGTGCTTCAGCAAAACCAGAGATGGGTGCTCCAGGCCAGGAATTACACAGGGCTGGTTCATTTGGGACCCCTGAGAGCTGATAGCCCAGCTGTGCCCGGGCAGGGCAGGGCAGGGTTGGATAGGGCAGCCCAGCCCAGCCCAGCCCAGCCCAGCCCAGCCCAGCCCAGCCGGGCAGGGCTGGGCTTAAGCCAAGCCCTGGGGCAGTAGGGTTTGGAGGCGCTGCGTGGTGAGGGGATGTTGTGGTGATCTGTGTCCTCAGTGAAGATGTGTGTGCCCATCCAAGGGCTCTGTGCTGCTGGTTGGTGCTGCTGTGGGGTGACCTGAGCCCCGAAATGCTGTGAAAGCTGCTGACACAAGGTCTGTTTTTCTCTTCCCTTCCTCTGGGTGTGATGCTGGGCTATGGGGCCATGTAACTGGCTTTCTAAGCTATTAACACTTGGTTTGCCAAGGTAATACTGCATGGCACAGCTGATTTTTGGCATCTGGTAGCACGGATACACCACGAAGCACCGCACATAAAGCGCTGTTTCAGTTACCAGCCACATCCTGTGTTCCTCTCCTGCAGAGCACAGAGGTTTTGCTAAATCCCTTGGCAGAGCAGCCGGTTCCTTTGCTTTGTGGGCAGCTTGTTGGTTAAAGAAATAAATAAAATTGGTTGGCTTGGGTTTAAATGCTGATTGGGCTCGCTTTTCAACACAAATATTCTATTTGTGGTACGTGATGGTGTTAAGCTTACACTGCTGACAGCACAAAGCGCACTCGGTCTGTCTTCTGTCTTTAGCATTTAATCACTGAAATGCCTTTTGTGGTTCAGGTCAGGAAAAAGCAAGATTTGGTTATTTCACACTGGTTTGGATGCTGTAAAATCAATGGTGTCGCAACTGCTTTAGAGCAGCTTGGGATCATCTCCTTGGAAAGGCTGAGGGGGGAATGAGGGCTGGGAGCTCCTGGTGTCTAATGCTGTGTTTAGTGCCAACTCTGTCAAAAATAAACCATGGATTACTTCCATCTCCTGAAATATCGACTGCTGAGGCTTTGCAGCTCTTAGAGGCCTCGGGACCTTAAAAGCCTTGGTCACCACTGACTTAGCTCCGTGTAGGACCGTCCTTTGTTTTCTCAGACTTAAGGAGTTCAGAAGCTGAAACCTTGATATGATCTGATTTTTGTGTTTTTTAATAATATTTGTGAAGAATGCTCAGAAAAGTGGTGTCTGTGTTAGGGTCACAGACTTCTCTGTGGGGTGGTCACCGAGGAGGGGATGTGGGTGCACCCCTTACTGCAAGCGATAAAAGGATTTGCACTTGTTCCATCCCAATACCATGTGAAATGCCCCAAATATGAAACTGTCTCTAGACGGACACCTGGGTCAGCCCTTGCTCTGTGACTCTCGTTACCTGCCTGAGAAAGCACAATAATTGGGCAGCAATATCTGTCACACAGCTCTGGGAACTCGAGACAGGAGCTTCTCTAGTTTTAAGGTAATTATAAGCCAGATGTGTCAGTCAGCCTCTCTGTTTCCTCCCTCCTTCTCCTCATTCTGATTTGTTTTTTCCATTTAATTAAAACCTCTGATCCTGCTTAATATTAGAGAGCGCGTCTGGGTGCGTAAATAAATGTGCTAAACACATGGCAAATGCCCCCAAAGCGCGGGACGCTGCCAGGCAGAACAAGCAGTTCTGATTTTAATGGGAAATCCATGTGAAGCCGTAAAAACTGGCAAGCGGAATAACAAAAGCTGACAGTGTTGCATTAAAAACCTACATTTTGAAGTATCGGTGCTAAAAGCATTGCCTTGAACGTAAACTTGCGGGCTGAGCTGCCGTCCCTGGAGGTGCCGTGGCCAAGCTGTGACTTTGACCCAGCCTGGCTCAGAGCATCACCCCTCATCGCTCCCCATCACCCCTCTTTGCCCCCCATCACTCCCCATTGCCCCCCATTGTCTGGGTCTGCCCCAGCCTCCTCTCCTGGCGGGGTCTGTGGGTGATCCCAAAACGCCCCACAGCTGAAGAGCACCAGGGATTTCTGGTGGATAAAACAAATCCCATCCTGGGGTCTTACTGCAGCTGATAACTCCATTACAGTTCACTTTTTCTCCTTGTTGTTTCGCTGTGTCTTTTCGTTTGACCCATGTGTGTGGAAACAGTCTGCTTAAGTAGAGACGACTGCCAGAGGAAAAATTGAAGCTACAGGCAGCTCTGAGATAGCAAATTACTTGTTTATCATCCTCGGTTCTCCCTGTTGGTTTCCTTGTACAGCCGGCGATGTTTAAAGACTTTGGTAGCTGTGAAATGCTTCAATTTCCTTCCCAAACTCCCTCATCTCCCTTTGCTGTTACCGTCATTAGCATTTAAAAACCAGACACAGCCAGAGCATTCACAACCTTAAAATCAATAATGAAAAAAACAACAGCAAAATCACATTTCAAGGCTGGGAACAAATGGCTTTTTCCTGTCCTCCCTTGACAGGCTGCTGTGTCTGTGTGCTGCGGTGTGGACAGACGGACGGGCGGGCAGAGGCTGTGGGCAAGCGGCTGGGAAAGGGACTTCTTTAGGTCCTGTGTTTTCCTTTCACAGTGGAGGTCTGATCCGTGCATGGGATTTTCATCCCTGTAGGGATAAGTTTTGTGTTATTTTTGGTACCAACAGCTGGCTCAGCCCACGAGCCCTTCAACATCTGCAGCTGAAATGGGGGTTGCGGTGGTGTTCCTGGGCATGGGCGTGCTGGAGGTGTGGGATGGGAGCTGCTGCTCTCGCCCCCTCCCTCCCCTTGGTGCAGACAAAGAAGAGCACAGGGTTTAGGATGGGTTTACTTGAACGATGAGGTACGGGGGGAAGTGAGCAAGAGCCTTCCCATGGCCTCGGGTCTGCGTTGTCTGCTGTTCCCCTTCCTGCCTGATGAAAACGCTGCGGTTATTCAGCAGCCACTGCCATCCTGGTACGGGAGGCATCAATCAGGGCTATGGAAGGAGAGGAGCAGCTGCTTCAGGACAATGTATTACAAGATGAATAATGGGGAAAGCATCTGCAGTGATCTGTGCTCTCCCGCTACAGCAAAGTTCAAGGCTTCACGACCGAAGGTCGTTCTTGCTGATGTGATGGTTGGGCCCAGGTTATGCCCAAATACAGGGAAACTTGTCTGGGATTGTGCAGCTGCCTCGATGGGACCACTTCCATCAATGACTTGCACCAAGGTCAGTCCATATCATTCAATTAGAACGGGATATTTCTCACCTGCCCTGACGTTATTGCCCTGAAAGCTCTTGGGCTGTCAAGCAAAGGGACCTGAAGATGCTGATAGACAAGTCCTGGCCCATGGCAGTGCCACTACCAGAGGTGCTGCTTCTCTTAAGCCGTTTGAGCAGCTCCTTTCCTGTCCTTGCTGTCTTTCTGCGTGTGTGGAGAATAGGACAAAATAAGCCCAATTAAAGCGTGTTATGGTATTTTCTCTACTAGTTTAGCTCGACATGCTTAACAGATCAGAAGTGCCAGTGGAATTGCTACCTTCAGCTCGCAAGAAATGTGGTTTGGCTTTTTTTTCTCCCCATCTTGGTGTGTGAAAATCTCCTAGGAAACGTAGCTGTAATCGTCTGCCTCCTCCCTGTGCTGTGGTTCTTGCAAACGAAGCAGAAAGCTGTGCTCTAAATACGCTGCCTGCTTCTCCCAATTAAATGGCCGAGGGCAGAGGATCCTCGCAGCGCCCATGGAGCTGTAACACCAGGATGCGGGCTCTGTTTGGTGGTTTCTTGGGCATCTGTGGTTTGTCACCGCTCTGGTGATCCCTGCTGTTGTGGGGCTGGCAGTCCCAGGCGCGGAGGCTGGAGAGCACCACAGCCCTGCACACCAGAGGAGATGCTGCCCCAGACCAGTCCTGACTGGGAGCCGGGAGCAGGCTTTCCTGGTGTGGACTGGGAGATGCAGGGGGTTTGGTGAGAGGTGACACCCCACCAACCTGCACTGCCATCCCCGCTGCCAGCTCTGCTGTGGAAACGTGCCCATTTCCAGCTCGGAGGGCTTGCTAAAGCACGGCGAGCCCTTCCCTCGCACTTCACCAGCACCCACCCTTTGGTTAGGACCAGGGTGGTTAATCCTCATTTCGGGTCTGTGGCAGACGGAGCAGTGGGATGGGAGCCTTTGGGAAGGCAGTTAATGCTGTTTAATCCTCTCCCGATGCGAGGTGGCTGAGCAGGAGGTGATAAAGCACAGTGGCTGCACACCGTGTACCGCTCACCCCACGGGCGGTGTGGGGTCAGACCAGGCTGCCCAGACCCGGTACCAGCAGGACCGGGCAGGGCCATGCGGGGCCGGCCAGGACGGCTCTGCGGGATGTGCTCTGCGCCCAGCGGCACCGTGCAGAGCCGCAATGTCCCCGTCCTGGCCTGTGTGGGTTTGAGTCCCCATGGGCATCATTCCCAGCATCTGGGATGCTGCAGGGACACTTGTTGCTGTGCGAATTTAGGATTATATCCACTACTGTTAGCATCAGAGATGGGCGTGCTCGTCATCTCACTCAGACGCGTGCTCCAGTGTTCAGGGATTATTCAACTCAATGGGAAACCCAGTCTAAACCTCCCAGGCATCCATAGATAAACATCTGAATATTCTTCTGCATCTCAGTTTTGTTTTGTTTTTGTTTTTTTTGTTTTATTTTTTAACCTGATGAAACTGTTATTTTCGGTCTACAAAGCAGGAAGGTCGTCCTCCTCTTTCTGAAGAGCTCCTTGCAGACCAGGACTCCTCTGGGGAGGCAGCAGTTGTGCTTAAGAACATTTGGTTGCTTGGATGGCAAAGCCAACAATCCAGAGCTTTTATGAAAGCCACTGATTGTCCAATAACGTATTCAAGCAGCACAGGATAGGAATTATTCTGCCCCCTCCTCAGAAATTGATTTAAGAAGTATCTGATGGTGCCTTTAAGTGTCTGATAATGGCAAAGAAAGGGAACAGCCGTGGCAGGAGCTTAACTCATTTTTCAGGCAGATCATAGACAGAGGGATGATTTTGGTCACTGGTTGGGTTAGGCTGTGTCAGGTTTGTTCACCTCCCCAGAACACATTTAACGTCGCCAGACAATTGCTTTGTCCCCAGCTCTCCCTGCGGTACGGTGCTAATTGCCAAGGCGTCTCTTAACAGCTATTTCGGATGCATTTGCACAACAGATTTGAAAGGCCACGAGGATGTACTTAGCGCTGCTGCAAATGGGAAATGTTGCCCCATGTTTCAGAATAATGACATTTTGGAACCTGCCAAACGCACAGTTTTATCACTCACAATTCAGACGATCTGTGTATTTTTGGCTGTAATGGATTATCACTTCATCAGACGAGCAAATCAGTCTGCAGCGAGAGTCTGCTGGTGGGAAACCACAGCCCGAAATCGATGGGTTTCTTCAGCGACCTTTCCATTATCTCCCTGTCTCACCGAGCTGCTGTCGTCCAGAAAATGAACCACGTTAACATGCGGGTCGAGCAGTGGGTGATTTTTCATGCATAGTTTCTGTACGGCTGTGAGAATATGGGTCTTGCTATGACAGCATTGCAATGATTAAGTCTGTTCTGCATCCTGGCTTCAGGGGAGGTGAAAAATCCCTGTATCCGCCTGTGCTCGGCAGACAGACTGTGCTGGTTGTGCTGAAGGAGTTTTCCTCGCTATCGAGTGCCGAAGCGAGATCTCCATGGAGTCTGGCAGGAGTTTGGGATCGTAACCTGTGGGCTGTTGGCTCTCCCTGCAGATCACCCAAATCAGCTCAGGGCACCGAGTCCCACCCCGAGGCTTAGCAAAGCACCATGCCTGTCACACCGAGGTGAGAGCAAGCACGGCCTCGATGAGGGGTGGATTTACAGCTAACTGTGGGATCAAACTGAGACGTGAAAATCACTGCTAAACCCCTTGTTCCTTGCCTCACGGGTCCAGGGTCTCTTCAATCGTCAGCTGTGATGGTGAGACTTGAAAATAATGAAATTTATGTGTGCATCCTCAGAAGCTAATTGGGAAAGGATTAACCTAGAAGGAAACCAGAGATGTGGAGGAGAAGGGACGGCTCCCTGGCGTGACCTGTGCGTGTTGTTTCAGCAGTGAGGAGCCAGATGCTGTTTTTGCTCCCGGTGATTTGTGCGTAACAGAATCCCTGCTGCTCCCAGCAGCCAGGCCGGGGTCCCAGCGAGCCCTGGACTTGATTAACAACCTCTGGGGAACCCTGGCCTTGAGACGCCTCCATCACCTCCGGCTGCAGAGCAGAGCAGCCCTGACCGCAGCCGTTTGGAGGGCAACTGCAGTGCTGGGTGGGTTCTGCAGCAGCAATTGGCATCGGGCTGAACACGGCTTGACCTTGGGAGTGTGCGTTTGTGCTGGGTGTGGGAGCCGCCCCTCTGCCCGTAACGGGAGCAGGCGCAGGCTTTGCTGCGCTCGGGGATAATTCTCCTCCCCTGCAGGGAGCCCCAGTGCTCTTCCCATCCGCCCCGCTTGAAAGCCCACATTGGGGGTAGAGGAGCAGGAGGCATTGCTTGGGAAGTCACAAAGCTCCCCAGAGCCCGTGGTAACCCCATTTGACTAATATCCCAACTTCTGACAACCAGTATCCACCGTCCTGCCCCACAACTAATTAATTTTATACATGAGTGGATTTAACATCGTCATTTAGCTCTGTCTGCTGACGGAGACTTTGAAGTACAAGCTGATTATGCAGGGAACAAGCTGGGAGCTGGTTAATAAGTTCCAGCAAAGTGTGTACTGCTGGGAGGCCGTGCTAGATTAAACGTTGAATTTCATTGTGGTTTTGTCTTGGACTTCAGCTTAGAGAAGAGCAAAGCAGCGGCAGAGTCTGTCACCAGAGAGAAACACAGTAAGAGTGTTGGGAAATGCTAAAATTAAGTGTAGTTAGCCCTAACGAGCTCCTCTGTGGAGCGAGGAGAAAGCAAGTCCTGAGCAGTCTGAGGATTTGCCGGCACAGTCACATTGGGAATGGTGTAAAACTCTGCCGAGCAGCGGTGACCAGTCCAGACTGGGAATTTAAGATAAGCTCAAGCATCCTCCCTGACCCGCAGTAAAACAGCACGGCCTTTCTGACAGCCCAGGTAATTGCCTTTTTCTTTCAAATTCACAGTGTAATCGAGGGAGAGAAGGCGACAGGAAACAGGGAGAAGAGCTGTGATGGGGAAGGGCTGTTTTAAGTAGCCGTTCCCACATGGTCCCTGAGGATTTCTGGCTTCCTGAGAAGCTCAGTGCTGCAGAGTGGATGCAAACTTAAATCAAAGCTTTTTAAATTGTGCACACCATTTTTGGACGTTCTTAAATCCTGATGCCCCAGATTACGTCTGCTCACGGCCTGCTGTTTGGATGACCCCTCAGCAGCTGTTTTCTTTCTTTGATAGCCTCAAATAGGCAAGGAGTTACTTAATTGGATTTAAATGGCTCTCCACTACCTATTATTCACTTGAGGGCATTTCCGAGGGAAAGCAGACCCGTAAGTGTGCCCCGAACTTCAGCAAAATTCCAAGAGAAGAGGAGGATTTCCCAAGGGAAGCCAAGTCCCAGTCATCGTATTCTCCAGAGGTTATCCTGGTTTGGCCAGTGGAGGAGAGGTAATGGCAGTTATGGCCTTTTGAAGCTGTTTTGGTGAAGGGAAGTTTTTCTGTAGCCACAAAGTCAAAACACAGCTGCAAAAAGTTTTAGAAAGTCAAATTAAAAGACTAGCCAGAAGAAAACTTCAGCAAAGGCTTTAAATGAACCATTGCTGAGACTCTGTGGGCTTTATTTTTCTCCTCGTTTCTTATTTTGCCAACAGAGGATGACCTCAGAAGGGGTTCAGCTGCAACTGGTGTGGAAAGGGAACGACCTAAATCAGGAATTAGATTGTCTGCTTGATGGGGAATGGTAATTTCCTCGAAAGTGGCACTCTCCTGTCATTAGGCCATATTTCTATCCCAGGATCATGGTAAAAAAATAAAATTAAATTAAAAAATTAAAGAAAAAGGTGATTCCAGCAGCT
>NW_010206042.1:0-314 GCF_000695765.1 Mesitornis unicolor
TGTCCTTCGGCAGCCCCCTGTGTGTGTGGGACACGTAGTGTGACACGAGTCCCCGATTGCTGTGACCCGTTTCCCAGCCATTCCTCGCCCCAGGGCTGGCTCCGGTTCGGACTGGGTGGATGTGAGGGGTTGCTATGGGTTGGGACTGTGAGGAAGATGAGTTCAGCCCTGGTCAGGGTCCCCCGGGTGGGTGCTGGCACCCAGGGCAGACACTGGGCTCTGGTGGGGGACAAAGGCTCCTTTCCCCCAGACCCAGGCCTGAAAATCTCTCCCTCATCTCTTGCAGTGAGCCAGGTCCACAGCGCAGCCGTCAT
>NW_010206042.1:391-11913 GCF_000695765.1 Mesitornis unicolor
CCCAGAGCCCCCGGTGGGAGCCAAGGGACTGGCGGCAGCAGCTGGAGCGCATCCGAGAAATGAGGAGGAGCAGAGATGCTCCCGTGGATGAGATGGGAGTGGAGAAGTGTTACGACAGCAGCGCACCTCCGCAGGTAACAGCACCCCGCTGCTCTGCTCCGACAGGCAGGAACAGGGAGATACAGCCCGTTGGAAAAAGACCTTTAGGATCATTGAGTCCAGCCATAACCTGTCCAGCACTAAACCATGTCTCTAAGCACCTCATCTACCCATCTTTTAAATCCCTCCAGGGATGGTCACTGCACCACTTCCCTGGGCAGCCAGTTCCAACACCAGATAACCCTTTCAGTGAATACATTTTTGCCCCTGGATATGTCCCACTTCAAATGTCTCCAGAACAGAAAAATAAATGCAGGGTGTATCAGGACTCTGGGCTGGGATTGGTCCTGCAAGATGTTACGGCAGGAGTGTGCACATGACAGAGACCATTCATTCTGCTGGAGGAGAGTCAGCTGCTGACTCTCTGATACTGGGCTTGTTGGCTTCAGACACACTGCAACCGCAAAATGTCCCTTTTATTTTAAAAATACCTGTGGGACTCCAAGGAAAGTGTCCAGCAAGATGGCTCTGTAATGCAGAGGAAAACCAGTACGGAGAAGAGGCTCAGAAAAAGCTCTCCAGGCTGCTTTGATGCTCTTCAGAGCAGCACGTAAGCGTAGGTTGGCTTCCTCCCCTCTTGCAGTCCACTTTCAAGGGGATACTGGTTGAAAGGAAGGGCTGTGCTGGGATGGCACTGTGCTCCCCAAGCCTGGGAACACAATCAAAGGCCCTGGACGACGCCTCCCTCCGAGGGGACCGTTTGCATCAGTACAAAAAAACAAAGCCGTGGTGCGGCGCTGGGACCCGGGGCTGTGCTGGTGTGGGAACGTGGAGCTCGCCCACAGGCAGGCTCGGCGGAGCAGCAGGAACCATGAGCTATGCAGTGACCTGCTGGGCTGCGAGGGAGGGGTCTCCAAGGCCCAGCTGCACAGCTTTGGCCCGTGTAACGCTGTCCTTATTGCTGGCATCGTGCCTTGGGCTCGGGCTAACCGAGAAGATGGTTGGTTTTGACTCAGGGGTTAGCATCACACGCTCCGCAGCCGTGTGGGCTGGCACCAGGCACAGCTGTGGGGCCAGGGGGACCCCGGTGCACGGTACGGAAATAGCTGTGCTTCCCTTGGGTTGTTGCTTCCAAGAAAAAGTGGATGTTGTAACCCTCAGCACGCAGCTTCCCTGTGCTTGGAGATTACCCTGCCTCCATGCGCTCAGAGATTTTTTGTTCCTGGTGCACCTGTGATTTTGTAAACTTTGTGAGTGAGCCGGAGGAAGGGCTCGTCCCACGGTGTCTTGGGTCAGCTGAGGTTGGTTGCATCACCCTCCTCATTCTGGTGGGGACAGAATCGCATCTGGAGCAAAAATCAGTTGAAAAAGAGGAGATGAATGGTCTGGGCTGAACTCAGTGTGGCAGCATCAGAGGAACTTGTGGGTTTTGGGCTTCATCTCCCAGTCTCTGTCATCCCACTTATTTAAATTGGGTTTCATAAGGAGCCCACTGAGGCCACATACCCAGTTCCTGCTATGGGAAAGGGATGGGATTTTCAAAAGCTTCTTTAGAGCAGAAGTTGCATGAAAAATCATTGGGATTTGTACGCCTGTGTCCTGGGGGGGTCTCCTGAGAATCCCATAATCAGGAAGATGTTCTCATGTCTTGTAGATGGATAGAGCTGAACCGGAGTAGATCCATATCACACACCGCACTGCAGATGGTGCGGGGTGGGAGAACCTCTCAGAGATCTTGTGGTGTCTCACAGTCTCCTTTTCCCCAGGTTATGCGCTACCAGGTCCTGCTGTCGCTGATGCTCTCCAGCCAGACCAAGGACCAGGTGACGTCGGCTGCCATGCTGCGCCTCCGGCAGCGCGGCCTCACGGTCGACAGCATTTTGCAGATGGACGACGCGACGCTTGGGCGGCTCATTTACCCCGTGGGATTCTGGAGGGTGAGTGGAGGATCGTGCGCACGTAGAGGAACCCCCTCCACTCTCCTTAGAACAAGGGGAAACGGCACCAAGCTGTGCCAAGGGAGGTTCAGGTTAGAGATAAGAAGGAAGTTCTTTACTGAGAGGGTCGTCAGAAGCTGGAACAGGCTGCCCAGGGAGGTGGTGGAGTCACCATCCCTGGATGTGTTTAAAGAGCGGGTAGACGAGGTACTTAAGGATATGGTTTAGGGGGTAGACAGGAGAGGTTGGACATGATGATCTCAGAGGGCTTTTCCAACCGAGTGATTCTGTGATTCCTCCGCTCCCGTGAGCTGTTTGAGCAGCTCAGAGGAGTGCAGGGAAGCGCAGGTTTGTCCTTTGCAGGCTGTGCTGGTGGCCGTTCGCTGAGCTGGCACAGGTGATGGAGACAGGAGGTGGATATGAACCAGCCCTGCTCCTGTGAGATGCACCCTAGCTGCTGTCCAGCCATGCCCCGTGGGGATCCTCCCCCTGCAGTCACGCTGGAGGCTGTATTTTACACCAGTTTTAGCAATTGGCATTCACAGCAAGGCTGCAGTGCCTGGAGGGTGCAGGGGAGGTTGGAGCAAATCAGGAAAGCATTTGCTTTTAAGGAGAAGTCAGAGACCTCTGTCTCCCCTCCACAAACTCCAGCATGTAGCCTCACATGTAACATATGCTCAGGGACGGTTTGTTTTCCGAGCTGCTTGTCTCTTTCCCCTGTTATTGGAGGGCAGCTTGGATTTTCTGCCTTTCCCCTTGGTTTTCCAGAACAAGGTGAAGTACATCAAGCAGACGACAGCCATCCTGAAGGAGAAGTACGGGGGTGACATACCGAGAACTGTGGAGGAGCTGGTGCAGCTGCCGGGAGTTGGGCCCAAAATGGCCCACTTGGCCATGACCATTGCCTGGGACAGCGTGTCCGGGATAGGTAGGTTGGACCATGTTCTCCCCATTCCTCTCCTAAACCCTGCCTGAGCCGTTCCCCGGGCACTTTAGTCATCTGCTGAGTGTTTGGGTGGGGGAAGAATGTGACCCTCGAGCACTTACAGTGGTTGAGTTGCTATAGGATCAAAGCAAGGATCTGTTTTCCCCAGATTTGATAGCAGAAATCCTCAAGGGCAGTCACTCTGATGCGGTTAAGCAGTACAAGTATTGCCGAATTGGCAGTCCGAAGAGATGTGCTAGCAAAATCATGCTTTGAAATCTCTTCAGTGTCAAATGAAAGAGAGCTGGGGGATAACTTTGTGACTCGGGGATAGTTGTAGGATAGTCTGAGGTGGTTTTTTTTTTTCCCAGGATTGCTTCTGTTTAATCAAATTTAATGTGGGATTTCTGTTGTTTGGGAAAGCCGTAAGAGGGCAGAAGCAGGGCTTAGCCAAAATTACCGTTTGGCACCGGTGATTCGTGATGGGTCGAAACGCTCTCAGGCCATCCATAGCTGCAGAATTCCTGCTCTGGTTTCGTTCCTGCGGCTAATGTACCGCAGCTACATTTGTTTACTGAACAGCGAGCGTAGGAGGGCGCGGAGCTGGGAGGATGGTGGTGGCGATGGGCCCGGGGCAGGTTCGCTCCTGCGTGGCTGGCGGAGCGGCCGCAGCAGCCGGCAGATGGGGCTGGATGCTCAGCTGCAGGGTCCCGACGGGCTGAGGGGGGACCTTGGGGACAGATTAACGTTCCAAATGTATTTGCTGCTTCATGGAGGAGCCCTGGGGAAGCTGGGAACGGTGCCACCCGATGAATGACCACCGCCAAGGTCAGCACAGGCGGCAGCCGGGTCCTGCGGCCCTGTTGGTGACCGTCAGCTGGGTGAAAAGGTGGCCCTCGCGCTGCATTCGACAGCGCTCGGGGTCTGTTGTTCCCTCCCTGCTGTGGGGGAGGGAAGTCTAAAGGGAGCCGGAGTAGCCAACTGTTTTCCAAATAATTGTGTGCTCCGTTTTGATTTAGGAGGCAAGACTTAGGCTTCCTGTTTACAGCAATTTCCTGGGTTTTGCCCAATTAGCCATAGAGACAGGTTTATCGCTGCCGATCTAACAATAATACACTTTGCATTCAGGGCTTTTTAGCTCAAAGCACTTTATAAACACTCGTTTAAGCCTCACAAACCCTCTTGTGTTGGTAGGTATTATGAAATGTGTTTTCCATCTGGGTAAACGAAGGGGCAGAGATTGCAACTTGCATAACGCCGAAACATGGGGAGGAAGAGCCCGGGACAGGCTCCCCTGTGCCTGCTCCATCACAGCACGCCAGCCTTTGAAGGAGGGCCGGGGCTCTTGGCTCTGGGCTAGGAAGAAAGCAGCACGTTTGCCCTGCGAGTGAGCCTGTCCCCGCGGAGGAAGCCCGTGCCCTGTACCTGGTGTGCTGTGACAGGCAGTTTTTGGCTGTGCTCTCTCTCTATTCAGGTGTGTCTGCCCCCACCTAAACTCTGGGCTCTCCCTTCCTAGCTGTGGACACCCACGTGCACAGGATCACCAACAGGCTGAAGTGGGTGAAGAAGGAGACCAAATACCCCGAGGAAACTCGGGTGGCGCTGGAGGACTGGCTGCCCAGGTGAGGACCAAGGCCCTGAGCCACCTGCAGGAGCCACGTCTACACACAATCCATTTTAGCATTTGGCAGTACAGCATTTTCAGTGACTGCACTTTAGGCACCTCCTCCTTACAGGGGACCAGTCTGCAGCAGCAGCATCTCAGCCACTTGGTTGTTTCCTGGCTATCAGATATATCAATCACCACTCGTGTAACCAGGTACCTGGAGGTCTTGATGGCCAGTTCTTACCTTGACAAGCTTACCATGACCCAAGCCAGGTGCTTTTCAACACAGGACCTTGCTGAGCCTCACGGCCACAGCAGTATCAGACCACAGTTGGATTCTGGCTTTCACTGATGCTTCATCTTCAGTATCAAATGCCAGCTGACAGGTACTCTCACACCTCCACGTGCCTTAGCAGAAGAGACCAACCACAGGCACTTTGTGTGCCTGTTCTCTGCTCCCTGCCCCAGTTGAGCGGCTCAGGAAAGGCTGGGAGGGCCGTTCTTAGGAGGAGGCTGGGACCCGCCTCCAGGCGCCCGGGGAAGCCAAGAGGAACAGGCAGTAGGCGAAAGGGATCCATTTAAAAGCACGGGCTGTTCTTTAACCCCTCCGAGCAGCTGTATTGGAAAGCTCATGGTTTTTTTCCTCTCGCTGCAGGGATCTCTGGAGGGAGATCAACTGGCTCTTGGTGGGCTTTGGCCAGCAGACCTGCCTGCCCGTGAATCCCCGCTGCAACGAGTGCCTCAACCAAGACATTTGCCCAGCTGCTAAGAGACGCTGAGGGAAATCATCCTCTCTCCATAGAGTGACAAAGCTGCTCCTGCTCAGCAGCAGCCCGCAGCTGAGCCTGTGGTGAAGCCGTGCTTTGCACGGGGCTGGCTGTGTGACTGCAGGGAACCAGGAGCCTGCTGCAGCCAGCTCAGCATCTCTGGGGAAGGAGCAGCCGCTGGCACCGGCTGAGCTCTCCAGAGGAAAAAGGGTCTTTGAAAGCGCAGCAGCCGTGCTGCATCAGTGCCGAGGGCTCCAGCCCCCGTGGGAAGGCCCGAGCGTGCCCCGGTGCAGCGGCGCGCTGTGCTGCGTCAGGAGGAGCTGGGGAGAAAGGCTTTGTCCTGGGGACGTGCTGCTGCTTGTAAATGTGTGTTTAATAAAGGTGGTGGGGGTGGTTTTTTTTCCATCCGTGAGGTTTGCTGGCATCTGTAAAACACAGGGCACAGCCTGCCAAGCGTCCTGCCCAGCCTGGGCAGATTGGGCACTGCAGCGAATGAGGTACAACTGAAGGCTTCATGGGCCAAAATCAGAGGAGACCACGGCCTGGATGAGCGCCCTGGTAGCAGAGGAGCAGTGGGGACAGGAGAGAAAGCAGCGTCACTCGGCTGTGTGTGTGCCAGCAGGGTCACGGTAGCCCCAGCAGCCAGGCTGGTGTGTGCCTCAGAAGCTGACAGAGGAGACACCAGCACCATCTGTGTTTTGTTCTTCAAAGAAAGGGCAGCGCTGACTTCATTGTGGAGCTTCAAAGGAATAATTTCAGCTCCTCTTTAAACAGGCAAGGGAGGAAGCAAAGTTTATAATGCACTAAAGAAGGCTGTAATTCCGCTCCCTACCAAACAGAGGAGGAACGAGCAAATAAGCACTCGGGACATGGGAAAACGCAGTTTATTACTGACGTTACAGTGTACATTATGTCTTTACAATGCAGCTGACAGCCTTATACTTTGATTTTTTTTTTTCCAAGTTAAATGTACAAGAACTGAATAATTACTACTGAGCTACAAGATGTCAGAAATACGATAAGTGCTTTAACCAGGAGCAGTTTCCATGGACTAAGCAGAGATTAAGATTTTTTTAAATCTTATCAGTACGGACTTGCACACCTGATTTTGATCTGCATTCAAAACCTCTATGTTCTGGGGTTTTTTTTTCCCCTGTCCTGAACTCCAGTGGTGTATGAGAAGTGTGGTATTTACACAGGTTTTTGCTCTCTGATGTGCATCGTTTTGGGTCAGTGGCACGGGGAGCGCCCTGCCCTGCACGGACCGGGCACGGGAAGCAACGTGCACACCGTGGAAACTGAAGGGCTCCTTCCACAAGATTACGGATTTAGAGAAGCAAATCTTTCGGGAGGCCGAAAAGAGAGCAGGTAATTGTCTTTGAATGGGGTAGGGAAGAGGTGTCTTAACGGCAGAGCCCTGGAGGGGAGGGAAACCTCTCTGCATCCCAAACCATCGCCCCGCTGCCCATCTCATCACCGACAGCCAAGCACCTGCACCAGTTCCTCTCCCAAGTCATTACATTCAACATCTTCAGCCCATCAACATTCCTAAAAGACAACTAAAACAGAGAGCTCACCTCTTCACCCCTGAGCCTTTCCACGCTCTCCTGCCAGCCAGCGAACAGCCACGGGCCAGCCAGCGAACAGCCACGGCCATCGGCTGCCCCCTGCGGTGAAACCCAACGTCCCCCTGCCCCACACCGACCCCCAACCCGCTGCTGAGGAGAGCAGGAAACGTTATAAGGCACCTTTTAGCTCGATATTTAGGAAATACAATTATCTGACTAAGCCAGAGGCCACAGCAGCACTGGAACGCAGGGCAAAATCCCAGCCCTGCGTTTTACAGCGGTCACCGATGTCCAGGTGATTGCTGCCCTTTGCTTTTCTCCGGGGACACTGGTTTTGGCCTCGACAGCCTCGCTGTGCCCAGGCCCTTCCCACTGCTGCCTTGAAATGCTGGGATTTGGGAGCTGCTGGAGCGTGGGAGGGAGGGGACAGCCCCGTCACAGCGGGGACCCTGCCCTGGTGAACACCTCTGCAGCCTTGGAGCGCTGCGGTTCGGCTTAGTCATCCTTGCAGTAATAAAGCGCTTAATTGGGCTTAATTTGTAACGCTTTTCAGATAGGTACCAAGAGCAGGGTGTTCTCAGAGGCCGTTGAAAGCCAGAGCTGCTGCCTGCTCCATCGCCGGCCCCACAGAGACCCCATGGCTTCCCCACAGCACAACAGACCCAGTTACACCCCCGGGCTGGGGGCACCAACCTCCAGCTGGGACAAACCAGCCCCAGACCCAGCACCCAGACACAGCCAGGGCCGAGCCCCACGTCCCCAGCACCAAACCCACAGCTCACACCAGCAGTCCTGGGCTCGGATCATAGCATCACACGATGGGTTGGGTTGGAAGGAACCTTTACAGCTGATCCAGTCCAACCCCTGCAGTGAGCAGGGACATTGGTACCAGGTCAGGGTGCTCACAGCCCCATCAAGCCTGGCCTTGAATATCTCCAGGGATGGGGCCTGCAGCACCTCTGGGCAATCGGTGATCGACCACCTCATGGGGAAGAGCTTCAACAGATGGGGTTGTGCTCGCTTTCAGGTCTGTCCATAGAGTTTTCGTAGCATGTCGTGGTTCCCATCTTCTCTCGACGGCTGCAAACGGTGGGGCCCGTGGCGTTTGGGCTGTTGGGTTTGGGCTCTGCTTTTAAATCCTGCCCTCTCTCCCCTCTGCAGAGCTGTCGGGGATGAAAAAGGGGCTTTTACTGCCAGGGCAGAAGTCACTGGTGAGGAGGGAGGTTCCTGAACTAACTGGAAACATATGGGACTTCATTAAAAAAAAAAATCAAACCAAGCCAACAAAACAAACTCTTCTCATTGCGATAGCAAGGCCAGCAGCCACTGTTCGTTTCCCCATCGTAGTTAATGCTGCAGACGGGGAACACCCCACCACGGCGGGGCCACGGGGCTGTGTTTGCACAGGGGCACGGAGCATCCCGTGGGGCTCAGTCTGGGACACCCGCAAAACCAAAACACCCCATATTTTTATAAAAAAAAAGAAGTAATAAAAGCCTAAATGATGCAGGTAAGAAACAAGAGTTGAACTCTTCCAGTCTTTTTCTCATAGGAACAGGGGACGGCGGCAGCCAGAGCTGGGCTGAAGAGCAAGCAAGAAAAGGAGCTTTGGTCACATTTGTCTTATGAGAATCGCTGGTGAGTAACAATAATAATAATAATAATAAAAAATAAAACAATAAAAAAACCAGGACTGTAAAATACGCCTCGTAAAAGCAACCAGTGAAGAGCAGAGCACAAAGCATCATCTCACGTGGACACTGACGGACACGGCGTAGGCACCTCCGAAACGTCCGAGCTGGGGCAGGGGGCAGCAGGGCGGGCGGCAGCCACCAGCAAGGCTCAGAAATTGCTGAAAATCTCTCGCTTCTTGTTCCAGTCCATCTGCGGGGCTCTCTTCTTCACCCGCTTGGCCCGCACCTTCTCCTTGGCCTCGGCCGCCGTGGGGCTCAGGCTCAGCCCGCTCTCCTCAAAGGGGTCTTTCTTCTCCGCGTCCCCATCCTGCGTGAGGAGGGACAGAAAAGCCGTCAGCCCCCGGCACCGAGTCCCTCCCCGTGCGGTTTCACTGCGGCATCCGTGCGGCCGCAGAATTAATCACTGCATCGCATTTTGTGGTTTGGGGTTGTGGTTTTTTTTCCCCTGTCTGAAGAATGCGTGGCTGCCACGGCCGGAAGGGGAAAAGCAGAAGCGGCTGCCAGAGGGAAAACCAAGCTGCTCTGCTCCTGGAAAAATGGGAAAGCAGCCGCTGGTGTAGGCAGAAAACGGAGAGGAGGAGGGAGCTGGGTGAGCCTGGGGGCTCGCAGGGAGGGGTTGCGGCAAGGGCCCCCCAGGTTCATCGTCCTGGGCACCCATGGCTGACCAAGGCAGGGGTGGGGTGGTTCATCTGAGCCAGTTTCAGTGGGCACCACGCTCCGTAGCGGGCACAATCAAAAGCTTTGGCTCCATCAATCACATCTGTACTGAGGTTTTGCCAGGTCTCAGCGCCAGGCAAGGTGGAGGTGCCCAAGAAAAGCTCAGGGAGAAGTGGCTGCACGGCTGCGCTCTGCAAGCTCGTGTCAGTGGTGATCAAACAGAATCAAGACCTTCAGGTTTAAGGAAACGCTTTAAAGTCAGCCTACTCCCACTGCTGCCCTACCATCCATGCAAAACTCCAAAACACTCATTTCCCAAGCCCTGCTGATGACCACGGGCAGCTCTTCCCCCAGGACCACAAGATAACGGCTCCAGCTTTGCTCTGCGTCACGAATGCAAACCAATCTGGGGTGGTGGCTCAAAGGAGCCCACCAGGCTATGAGATGAGGGGCAGAGCCCCCCGGCACCCCCAAGGCCTCCGATTTCTGGCACAGAGCTGGGGCGTGGATCCCCGAAACAGCTCAAAGGGAGGAAGCGCCGTGCTCGGCACTGGGACCCTGGTTTCCAAAGGTGGCAGCTGATGGATCAGGCCATGCATTACTGAACCCTTGGGGAGAAGCAGAGAGGCCGGGCTGCAGGAGCTCGGCCACAGCTGGCGGCCAGGAGGGTGCCCAATGCACCCCAGCTTGTGCAACAACACTGACAATGCATTCAAAGGCATTTTTGGCACCATAAGGCAAGGAGGTACCCACAGCAGTGTGTAAAAGGGAGGGGAAATGTTTGGGGTTTTTACCTCTGACTCCTTCCCAGGACTTTGCAGGTCACTGTGAGATGAAGATGTGGATCCTCCATTCAGCTGGTGGAAATTAAAGCGTTAGTGCAGTTTGCACGAAGAATTAAAACGATAAAAAGCTGGGCAGAGAAGTGGAGGCTCCCGCTGAAGGGACCCTGCACGTGTGCGCACACATGGGACCTCCCCGGGATTTTTTGGCAGAGCCGATGCTCTCCCACATCCCCAAGGCAAAGCGTGGTCTCCGTCCTGCCAGCACCAGGCAGCCGCTGGCCTCCTCCCCCTGCGATTAAACAGGGCTGAGCCCAGCCTTGTCCAACCCCTGCATTCAAGCTGCAGCAGGAAGCAATTAAAATCAGCCAGCAGCAGTTAATTGGAGCTAAACGAGCCTCGGGGACATGATGAACATCCCTCTCCGCTGGCAAGTCATCCCGACAGGCGCAAGGGGGGGACCCCGGGAAAGCTGGCACGCCAGGAGCCTGGCCTGACCCCCGACCCCTCCTGATGGCCCCAAAACTGAGCAGAGGGGGGACATTGCCCAGCCGGGGTGTCCTGGCACTCACCTGGGTCTGCGCGGATCCGTTTGTCATGGGCTGGGGTACCACACCTATGGAGCACGTGTAGAAAACATGCGGTGAATACGCTCAGTCCCAGGCTTTTGTCCCCACACATCACCCACACGAGCTTCTCCCTCGTCCCCAAACCAGCTCCCTGTGTCCTGGCTCTTGACCTCACCCCGTGCTGCTCCCGCACCCCACAGAAGCCCATTCGCACCCTCCTGGAACCAAACTCTTGTCACTTCCCCTGACTTCACCCCGTTCCCATCAGAAGAAAACACCTTCCAGGAAAGGGACCAAGTAACTTCCTTCTGTGAGCACCGAATGCAGCACATGCCCATGTTTTTCGACCATTAAGTAATTTCTCAGAAGCCGTTTAATCAGAAATCTTAAAACCAAGCCAGGGTTCTTTGCCAAAATCAGCATTTTCTGGGTGTCACAACCCAGACGCTCACTCCCCGGGTACCCTGGCCATTATGTTCACTCATTTCCAAGGATTCACACTAATAATACTCCACACGATGGCAAATTCATGCAGCTGCCAGTCACCCCGACCGAGTCATTGCTAAAGGGCATCGTCTGCCCCAGGCGAACAGATGTGTTAATTGGGAGAGGATTAATGACTCAATTATGTCAGCATGAACGCTCCTCGGGGCAAAGCAGAGGACAGCGATGTGTGACAACCCGAAATGCAGCGGAGCGAGAGCAGCGCATGGAGCCAGAGCCAGCGCCCCCTGCACGGCCGGGCTTTCCTAGGGACCCAGCTGGGGCTGCGGGGATTCCCACTGCAGAGCAGGGCACTTGTGCGGTGAAAAAACCACCTCAGATGATAAGACATGAACCCAAATAATAAAACAGGAACCCAAATAATAAAAAAATGAACCTAAATGAAAAAAAACGAACCCAAATTAAAAAAAACGA
>NW_010206043.1:0-1119 GCF_000695765.1 Mesitornis unicolor
GGTGCTAAAGTCGACAAGCGGTAGATATGTCAAGAAACTCCAAAATATAAAAAAAAGGATGGAAAAGAAAGAATAATAGGATTAAACACCTGAAAAGCTGAAAAAGTTAAAAAATTTTAAAAAAAAAGAGAAAAACTAAAACTCAGCAGTTATGCCTAGAAACTCCTAAATTGCCTGTATATGTAGCAAAATCGCCAATATCAGACAGAAAATCCAGAAAAGCTGAAAAAGTTCCTTACATAAAGTGCTAAAGTCAGAAATCAGAAGATATGTCCAGAATCTCTTAAACTGCAAAAAAATGATGTAAAAGCAAGAATAATAGGCTTAAATGCCTTAAAAAAAACACGGATAAAAAAAACATGGAAGGGGACAGAGGAAAGCCTTGTTTTTGTACAGGAGTACCTCCCAAGGAAGGAGAAATCCAGAAACAGCTTCCAGTCCTAGCTCCCTTCTTGTGTGAGTTGGAATTGAGTCATATTGAAACCAGGCTCTGGGCACCTACAGATAACTCTTAAATACCAAAAAAAGGAAGAAAAAGCAAGAAAAATAGGCAGAAACGTCTAAAAAGCTGAAAAAGTACAAAAAAGGAGAAAAACACAGAACTCAGCACTTCTGCCTATAAATCCCTAAATTGCCAATATATGAAGCAAAAACTCCAATATGAGTCAGAAAAACCAAAAATGCTCAAAAAAGGTTTCCTTTACAAAGTGCAGCAAAAAAAGCAAACATGTCTAGAAACTCTTAAATTACCCCAGAAATTATGGAAAAGCAAAAATAATAGACAGAAACTCCTAAAAAGCTGAAAAAGTAAAAATACTCGCATTTAAAGCCACAAAAAGCCTGAGGTTCTGTCCATCTTTGCTTCCCTGAGAAGTCAGCATGTGCCACCAGGCTTTCTCTGTACAACTCAAGAACCTGGTTTCAAACTGTCAAAAGTTCGACTCTAATTCGCACAAGAAAGGTTCTAGGAATGAAAGCTCTTGCTGGATTTCTCCTTTCACGGCAACTGCTTCTGCAGCTAAATAAAGCTTTGGGCTGTGCCATTCTGTGTTTGGCTAGATCGTCCACGTTCAACTCCAATCTTAGTACCTTCTGGAAGGAGCCGTCTCTCAAATGGAA
>NW_010206044.1:0-4252 GCF_000695765.1 Mesitornis unicolor
ACGCAATGCGGAAACCTTCGACCGGTTTTTCACCCGCCACCCGCCCGTCCTCACGCCTCCCGACCAGGAAGTCATCAGCAACATTGACCAGTCCGAATTCGAAGGATTTTCCTTTTTTAACTCTGAGTTTTTTAAACCCGAAGCCAAGAGCTAAGCGGCTGCGCAGACCCCGTCCCTGCACCTCTGCCGTCCATCCCGACCATAGCTGCTGTGTGGTGACGTTTCCCATTGCAAACCTCGCATCCGTGGGGTTTCTTTAGTGTTCCCACTAGAGTGACCATATCCCAAAGGGGCCTCGTGGAGCCTGGGGCGTGCCCGAAGCACGGCGGGCACTGAAAATGGGCTTTTATGGCATTTTATTTGGAAAAAACGAGCACGGTTCATCGGCTGACGGGGAAATGGAGGGGTGCAGGCAGTGGCAATTGGGAGAAATCTCTTCAGCCTGTGCTTCAGTTCCTGCTCTCCCCTTTTTCTATGTAAAATACAAGTATTTTATATAGAAAATAGTAATAATTTAATAATAATTATAGGAATCAATAATCTTTTAATGTAATCATGACAATTGAATTAGCTTTCTTAGCCCCAGTGGGGCTAAGTTTTTAATGAAACCCTTCCCAATGTGAACATGCGGTGCTGGTGCTGCTGGCCGAGCCTCTCGGGTCCTCCCAAAACCACAGAACCAAAATCCCAGTTCTGGCTTTTTTCGTGGCTCTGCCCTGACCCCGGTTCCTCTGCGCTGGTGAATTACTGGGGAAGCCAGGTTTGCTGTTTGCAGAGATTTCTCCTCATTGCGCACTTCCTAAGGGGCATTTATTTAAATCCAAAGAAACGCACCCCGTTGTACACGGGAGATTGGAAAGAGCTGTTGCAGATGTATGGTCACCCTAGTAAATACCGCACACCATCAGTTCATAGCAAAACGTCGTCTTTTTTTTCCCCAAATGCCAAAGCAATCGATTGAGTTTGTTACCTGCGCTTTAAACGTGTCAAAAGATGGGATTACCACAAACGGGATGCTATTTAACTCTGAACAGTGTTGTGGATTCTGGTATGAAGAGACTTGCTTCCACTCACAGTCCCACTTCTAGAAACTGCTGCTGGATATTTAAATGCCACGGGTTTTGTTGCTGGCATCAAAGAGGAGGTTTCAGGAATGGTGAATTTCTCTTGAGACAATCACAGTCGTGCAGCTTCCTTTTGCGCTGTCCTGCAGACGTTCCTGGGCTGTCACTGTACCCATCTGCTTCAACTTGTAACGTGCCAATTTTTTGTTAGGTTTTGTCCCCCCCCAGTACCGATTCTAAAATAAAAAAGAAGTGAGAAATCATGTCAGAGAACCCTGCATGTGTTTGGCAAGGATGGGTTCCTACAGGTCTGGGCCCGGAGATGCCAGCAGCGCCTCATGGCAAGGGCTCGGGGTCAGGGGGTCCCCACAGGCAGTGACCCACACCACAGCACAGCCCCCTGCACCACCAAGGAGCCACGGCCCATCCATCTGCTGCGGTTTGTCCCCCAGAATTGGGTGCAATGCCCTGGAAGCATCTTCCACGCAAGGAGCAGATGCCTGCATCCCCTGCACCGGCTCTGGGCCACTCCATTGTGCCTAGAGAAGGAGTTTCTCTCCACATCCCCAAAAGGATGATTTGGGGGCATAAAACCTCCCACCAGGCTCTGCAGCTTGAGGATCTCTTTAAATCCTCGAGAAGAGAAGACTGCAGTGTGCATTTCGGCTTTGGAGCGCCCGCAGAGGCAGGGCTGTGTGGGTGACTCAGCCTTCGGAGCGCTGGCACTTCCAGCCGAGGAGGGATTGCAGGTTCCCGATAACCTCCCTTCCTGGAGCGCACAGAGCTTCTCTCCTGTCCTTGGAAATCCACATCTGTGGGATTGCTGCGGCTCTGGATACTGTGGGATCGCTCAGAAAGGCACCAACAGTGGCACCGATGGCATCAGCAGCACTGATGGTACCAACAGCACCAGCAGCAGCTGCTCCCCATCGCCCTCCGCCCGTGCAGCCCCGCAGCTCTGCCATGGGAAAAGGGGCTCAACAGCAGCGATGGTGCCCAGGGAGGATGCGCATCCCCGTGGTCCAGGCTCAGATGCTGCCCTGGGCATGGGGTGCTCCTGCCACGCTGTCCTTCCCCTGCCCCTTGTCACCCCCAGAGTCCATCGCCCTGTGCTGGAGGCGTTTTCGGCCCCTTGTCCCCCCGCCTCTCCCTCTCTCTGTTCACCAGATCCACGTCGCCGTTCCCTGCCCGCTCCCAGGCCATTCATCATCTTTGACAGAGACCAAATTGCCACCAATTTCAGACAAAATTCAAGGTAAGAAACCAGCAAACCCCCACTTTGCTGCGCTCCTGCCTGGGTGCTGCCTCCCCCCTGATGGAGACACTGCCGAGGATGCTGTGCAGAGGGGGGTGGGCTGCCCTCAGCCCCCTCCCCACCACATCGCAGCCTTGGCCAGAGCTTTCTGCAGCCAGAAAAAGGGGTTTGCTCATGCAGCAGCTCCCCTCGCTGGTGCCATCAGCAGAGACCGCTCCAAAGGGACGGGGACCGTGGTGGCCATTGGCACTGGTCACACATGGGGATGTTTCATTCCGAAATGGCATCTTGACAGCGACAGACAGTGCCTCTGCTCCACACCAGCCCCTCGCGACCTAGAGGAGATGCTGCCGTCCATCGAGGTGGGCTCACGCTTGCGTTTCAACCTCTTCACCTTCTGCCTCGCAGAATTCAACTCCTTCGTCCCCTCTGTCCTTCCCTGCTCCTGCTCTGTGTCCCCAAATCTGCATCCTCTTCCTCCTCTGCACTGGGGAGCAGCCTGTGTCACCTCACTTGTCCAAAGGCAAAGGCAGAGACCCCGCTGCTGCTGGGGGTCAGGCTGGGACCCACAGTTTGGGACCTGGAGGGCCTGAGCACCCCAAAGGCTCCAAGGCATGGCCACGTCCCAGCTCTTCTGCCTCTTTTCTCCTCATTCCTGCAGCTCCAGGGTCTCTCCATACCTCATCTCTTGCTGCCCTCAGCTCTTCTTCCCCTCTGGTCCCCCACTCCAAGGCTGATGCCGTCCCGAGGGGATGTCGCCCACAGCAGTGGGGTCTCGGAGTGGCCGTGGGGGTCCTGGTCCACTGCTGGTGTCAGGGCTCATCCCCAGGGGCTGGAGCTCCCGGGCTGGGCAGGAGGGACCTGGCTCTTGGTGTGAAGGTGCCAATGGCCCTGTCCTGGGGGGACGAGGGATCCTGGGTGGTCCCATTGTACCTGCGGTGCTTTGGGTGCCCACTTGGCCTCTCCTGGCCAGAACAGGCCCAAAATGGGCAATCCCTGACACATATATGTGTAAAACACCCAGACACGCTCTGCAGTGCCCATGCTAATGTGTATATGTGTGTGTGTGTGTGTGCGCGCCTCTGTACACCCACATGTATGTATATATATAATATCAATACTAACCGAGACAATAACTATCTTTTTTTTCCTTTCTTTTTTTTTTGGCTGGATGTAGCTGCAAAGTCGTTCCTCTTACGAAATGAAAACGAGAAGAGGTTGTATATGTGAAAATGTCATTCTTTAAGGTTTATGAGCTGCTGTATGTAGACAACCCTGGAGCAAATCACATCCTCAAATCAATAACACGCCGCGTTGGTCAATACCATAGCATAACTTCTTTACAAATCAAGCCTAAAGCGGAAGGAGCTCTTACAGCCGATGCATTTTGTGCAGATTTTGAACGTTTCCCCCCATTTCAAGGCGTGTTGCTTCCTCCAGGCTCATCCTCCCGTGCATGGGGGCTGTTTGCAGTGGTGGTTTCGCATGCGGAGGAGCTGCTGTGTTCTCTTGCAGCGACCAGGAGAGGAGGATGCTCAGCCCAGCAGCACCACAGCCCTGCCCGTGTCCCCTTTTTGTCTGGTTGTGTGTTTCAGGGTGTTCAAACGCTGGTTTTCTGTTCCTGCCTGCGGTGTGGGGTTGCTTCTGTTGTGCAGGGGGTGTTGCTGCCCGTCCGGGTGTGCGCTCACCAGCGGCGGCTGTCGAAGCTGGTGTGGAGATTTCGGGTGTGAACCCGGGGACGTGGGAGCTCCCCCAACCACGCACCCTCGGCTGCTGCGACCGCTCGCTCTCATGCTTTTATCCCCCGTTTTCCCCCCTTCTCCCCGTATTTACCGCTGTGCTTTCCATCCAACAGAAGGACAAGCGCGACACGTCCAACTTCGACAAGGAGTTCACCCGGCAGCCGGTGGAGCTCACCCCCACGGACAAACTC
>NW_010206045.1:0-2937 GCF_000695765.1 Mesitornis unicolor
ATACGCTAGAATTTATTAGTTAACTTATTACTTATTACTCCTCTGCTCTGAAATCAAGAGCCCCAGCTCCCTCAGCAGGAGGTGCTCCCCAGGGGTCACTGCTCCAAGTGATAGCGCTTGGACGGCGAGGAAACACGGCAAGGCCGCTGGCTCACCATGGCTGCCGGGTCCACACCTCATCTCTGGCCCTGCTGGATCTTTCAACCATTTCCTGTCCTTCTTGAGCTGAGGGCCCAGAGCTTGACCCAAGATTGCAGCTGTGGGCAGAGCAGAGGGGCAGGAGAACCCCTCTGCCCTACAACCACCCCAATTCTGGTGCACCCCAGGATGGCGTTGGCCTTCTTGGCTCAGGGGCTCACTGCTGCTCATGGGCATTGCTGCCACCAGCACCCCAGGTCCTTTCCAGCCACTCGTCCCCTTGTAGCATCCATGGGGTTATTGCCACCCAAGTGCAGGACGTGGGAGGATTTTAATTTCAAAGGGGGGTACGCACCACGGCGCCGGGGTCGCGAAGATCCTGCGCCGACAGCCCCAAGCTTTCGGCGTCCAATTTGTAAAGGCCCGGCTCCTGGCGCCATTTCAGCCGCTTGCTGCTGTCGGAGCCGGCGTCGGCGCAAGGACACAGCACCTGTAAGGGGTTAGAGTCCACTTTGAACCCCCAAATTTCATCGTAACCCTTCCAAATTCATCGTGATGCCCCTAAAATTCATCATAACCCCCCAAATTTCATCATAACCAACGCAAATTTCACCGTGACTCCCCCAAACTTCATCATAACCCTCCAAATTTCCTCGTGACCCCCCAAAAATTCATTGTAAGCCACAAATTTTACTATGACCCACCAAAATTCATTGTGACCCCCCAAATTCACTGTAACCCACCCAAATTCCATTGCAACCAACCCAAAATTCCCTGTAACCCCCCAAATTCACTGTAACCCCCCAAAATTAATCCCAAACCCCTTCAAATTTCGTAAGTCCCTCAGATTCATTGTGACACCCCAAAATTCATCGTGACCCCCCCAAATTTAATCGTAACAACCCAGATTTCAACATAACCCCTGAAAATTTCAACATAAGCCCCTAAAATTTCAACATAACCTCACAGAATTCACCCTAACTCCCCCAAAATTCATTGTAGCCCACCCAAATTTAATCGTAACTCCCCCAAATTTAATCGTAACAACACAAAATCCATCATAACACCCCCAAATTACATCATAACTCCCTCAAATTTAATCATAAACCCCCCAAAATTTCATCAGTGATGGTTTTAAGCTAGAAAAGGGTAAATTTAGGTTGGATTTAGGAAAAAGCCCTTCAATATGAGGTGGTAGATCACTGGCATAGGCCTCATCTCTGGAGATATTCAAGGGGTTGGACTGGAGGTCCCCTCCAATGCAATATAACCTATGAAAATCATCGAAACCCCCCAAAAAATTAGGGGTACCCACCTCTAATAAGGTGTAGCAGGAGTTCTTCTTGAGGAAGGTGCGGGATGCTTTGTCCCGCCACGAATGGGCCGTCCCCACCTGCACCTCCAGTTGCCGCAGCTCTTCCAAACGCACCGGGAGGTCCCGGCCGACGGCCACCAACCCCTCCAAGTCATCCAAACAGGGGTAATGGTCGCCGTTCTGGGGATGGGGAGGTGAAAATGAGGTGTTTGAGGGTGTAAAGTACCTGCTACTAGGAACACTGTGGTACAGAAAATCCTTATTGTCATTTTTGCCCAAATGTTAAGCCTGCGGCAGCTACTATGACTATTACGGTAACTGGGCACCACTATTAGGCACGTTAAGGCATCCGAAATGGTATCTATTATGGTCATTTTTGACCTAAATATGAAAGCTGAGACAGCTATTAGGGGCATTATGGTAACAAGGCCTCAGTATTAGGGACATTATGGTACCCAAAATGCAGAGTTATGGTCATTTTTGCCCTAATATTGAGCCTGAGGCAGCTCTCGGGGGCAATGTGGTAATGGGACAGTGTTATCAGGAGAATTATGGTACCCAAAGTCCTCAGTTATGGTGTTTTTATCCTAATATTGATCCAGGGACACCTATTAGGAACATTACGGTACACATTACAAACTTTTATGGCATTTTTTAGCCCAAACATCAAGCTAATACAGGTATTACGGTAACAAGGCCCCACTATTAGACACATTATAGCACCTATTACACTCATTTTTGCCCCAGTATTGAGCTGGGGCAGCTCGTAGGGGCAATGCGGTAACGGGGACAACAATATTAGGAGAATTACAGTAACAGGCCATGCTATTAGGAACATTACAGTACACAAACCCCATATTTACGGTATTTTTTTATCCAAACATTAACCTTAAGACAGGTAATACAGTAATGAGGCCCCACTATTAGATATATTACAGTACCCAAAGGTCATGAGTACAGTGTTTTTTACCCCAATACTAAGCCTGGGGCAGCTCTTAGGAGCAATGTGGTAACGCGGACAACAATATTAGGAGAATAAGATTAACCAGGCTATGCTATTAGGAACATTACGGTACACAAAACCGTTATTTACAGTAATTTTGTAGCCCAAGCGTCAAGCTAATACAGGTATTACGGTAACAAGGCCCCACTATTAGGCACATTACGGTACCTGTTACCCCAGTACTGAGCCTGGGGCAGCTCTGAGGGGTACGGGACCCCAAAAAAGTGGGAAAACAGGACCCCAAAAAGGCCAAATTTGGGGTTTTGGGGGGGCTCACCTGGATCTCCTCGACGTCCGCGATCCAAGCGCGGGCCTTGGCCAAGGCCTCTTTGAGGGCCTGGATGTTGGGGAGGAGGGCGGGGATGTTTTCGGCTTCTTTGATGATGGCGGCCAAAGTGGCCGGGGGGTGCTTCTGCCTGCGGGGAGGGGGTCAGGACAGGGGGATGGACCCCCCCCGAACCCCAAAAGATCCCCAGGAACC
>NW_010206046.1:0-21609 GCF_000695765.1 Mesitornis unicolor
GGTGGCGCTGGGTTGTGTGGGGATACTCGGTGCCTCCTCCGCCTCTCGCGGAGGTCGCGCCCCGGGGAGGCTGTTGCGATGAAGGTGACATCCCCCTAACATGTCCCTCCTCGCCTCAGGGGAATGGGGTTCGGGCCAAGTTCGTGCCCGCTGAGGAAATCCCCTCGCGGCACCGAGGGGGCGTAGGAGGCGAGGCGGCTGCTGGGGCTGGCACTGGCACTTGGTAGCCGAGGGAGGGCCGGCAAGCCTCCGTGCTGGGAAAAAACCACTCATTTCTGGAATAAGAGATGCCCTGCCCTCTTTCCTTGAGGCGTTTCAAGCCTAATCTGGGAAAGAAGGGATGAAGAGATCAGCACAAAGAGCACTCGCTGCCAGCTCTGCCGCCCAGCTGGGCTCTCCCCATCTCGGTGCCTCCTGGGCTCGCTGCTTTCCACCCTTACCAGCCCCTGAGGACTGGCTCCAGACAGGATTGCAGTTGCTTGTTTCCAAACCTTGCAGTGGCTTTTTCTCATAAAGAGCGAATATGGCTAACGTGAGCCTATCCAATGCAAGCCTCATCCCTGCAGCGCAAAGTTATCATGGAAGATGGGATTTAAAATGTCCTGGTGAATGCATGTGGTCTGTGGAGTGGTGGCCTCCTCATCGCTTGCTCATTAAATCAAATTGTAAATCAATTTCTGTGGCAGTAGTTGGACTGTAAGGGCTGGGTCTGCTCTGGGTTCTGTGCAGGTGAAGCTCATTGCCATAACTGAGGGGATGAGATCTCCCTGGGCTGCAATCCAAAGGACTGAGTGCAACTTTGATACTGCAGAAATTTTTGTTAGGAAGCCGTCTAGACACTTTAGTACAACATAAGTCTAGCGGAAGCCCTGGGTAAGTTCTGGCAGCCCCACCACAAGTACCAAAAGTGAGCTAATTTATGCTATCTTGGGTATTTCTCCGCAAGTGTTTCAGGATTGCATTGGAGACATACCCTGAAGGACTGACCTTCCTAGAGAACCCAAGAACAGCTGCAGCATGGGCTGTGGCAGTATCCCAACACCCCACCGAAATTCCCGAGTCAGAATGCAAAATGGATCAACCCAAATGCAAATTAGCTTTCCCATCGTCCTTATTAATAGAATATTTTGTCTTCCTGGTGCAAAAAATGTCAATGTTAAGGCACGTTTTGATGCATAGTGGGGAAGAATTATCAATTAAAACATACTGTACTTACATTCTAAGTATATTTAGAAAACCAGCATGGTGCATTAACTGGTGTTCAGAATAGCTTTTGGCTGAGAGTGATGTGGAGGAAGATTGGTCTGAGAACTGCCCAGACTGTACCTGTTTTCTGAATCATTACCCAGGTGTCTGTATTCAACACCCTTTTTTGGTATTACTCTTGCACCTCTACTCATTGCATTGGTCTGGGCAGATCCAGGGGGTGGATTGCTTACAGCTATTTACATAGTTTGGATAGAAAACAATTCTGTATGCTTTTCCTAATTATTTCAATGAGAATTGCAACCAACAAGCTCTTTTTAGTCACTTGCTACAGGCTGGATAAAGAGCTTTCTGATTTTCCAACTTAGAGCTGGTAAAGGTTGCCTGTGACTCAGGAACTCCATGATTCAAGTTCTTCCTCACAAAACTTTGGATGTTTTTCAAAGCTCTGGCTTAGTTCCTGGCTTTACTAATTGGGCGAGAACTTCCTGGAATCAGGATGTTAATCTGAACCTTTTTGTTTTGTTACCGATCTGAACAACTCCTATTTTGGCTATCGTGTATCTGTTGCAGACCCAACTTGGTTTTAGGCCAACTTTAAAAAAGATTTTTTTTTTCCTCCTTCTTTAATTATTTTTCTCTTAGACTGAAATCGTAGCAAAAGCTGATCGAAGATGTTTGGTTTGGTCTTAGAAAGGCATGACAAAATACACTAATATGATTAAATAATTGTTTCTGTGTGAGTGGCATAGGCTTTGGGTGCACAGCACACTCTTAAAGTGTAGTAATGTACACAAGTAACACAAACCCAGTGTGGTTTATTGTTGGAAATGTGGTCAACCGATGAAAGAGTGTGAAAGCAAGCTGGGATTTCCGAGTTCTGTCTTCGGCCACTGACACGCTGTGTGACAGTCGGTGTAGTGGAGCTTGACTGTGCAACCGTTTCTTTTGCATTTAAGCAGGGAGTATGATGAGTCATTAATGTTAAGTTATTAATATACTCATTGCTCTGAAGGCCTTAAAGCGTCTCTTTCTGTTGCAGAGAAAAGCATAACCTCTTGCTTAGATGTGTTTGTTATGGTATTAGGAAGCGTTCTCATGGATAAAGCTTTTGCAGCTCCTCCCCGAGTTCAGTGCTCATTTGGTCAGCGAGATGCACTTGTGCTGCTGCTGTCAATGCTGTGTGTGTCCAGAGGCTGTAAACAAAGCGTCTCTGTAGTAGTATTACGAGTCATAATACAAGTAGTAGTGAAAATTATGTAAAACAAAGCCCAGAACAAGCTTGAATGCTACTAATGCAACTCAAAATAATCAATGTTTTCAAGTGGCCCTACTGCCTGTAAATCACAGGTAGAATAGAGATTGGCACAACGGTCTGGTTCCCTTTTCAGATGCAGCAGAAAGTTAAGCTTGCTCTCTTGCTCATTTGTAGAAACAGCTGTAGGTTTTACATTTTTCTTCTTCAAGGGTAACAGCTGAGAGTTAATGCATGTTTGTGACATTCCTAAAAACTCAACAGATTTGTTCATATGCATCTTTGAACAGGCGGCACCAAGATGTATTCAGATAAAAATCTGTATCTACTACATGGTACTAGTAAAAGTTAATGTTGATCAGAACGAGGGCAAATATTGGCTGTGCTTTGATGCTTGAAGAACAAAGATGTGTGTAGACATTAAGTAACAAGGAGACAAGCAAGATGAAGGGTTTTTTCCATTATGGTTTAAAACCAAATTAAGGCATATTAAGATCAAAGTTGTGTTCTGTCCTCTGCATTTTAAATGCAGGTCTGGTTGTTTTTAAAATTTGGTGAAAAGGTTGGCTTCAGAATTTGTGTGAACCAGTTCCTAAATGAAATGAAGGAGCAGAATCTTATGAGGGTATTGCTATACCATAAAAATGGTTGAACTGTGTTATCTCTGAAGTCGTTTTGCCCAATGCTGTTTGGTTGCAGGGCAGCTGTCTCCTGCAGCTGGGCAATGCTGTGAACTTAATGGATCCAAGCTTCCAGCAAAAACTGGAGGGTGAGAAGGAACTACTTCGCCGCGCTATACAGAAAGAACTGAAGATTAAAGAGGGAGCAGAAAACTTGCGCAAGGCGACAACAGACAGGAAGAATCTTGTTCATATAGAGCACGTGCTGAAATCTTCTAATCGAAAGCTGGAGCAACTGCATTGGGAACTTCAGGAGCTTAATGCAAGGATTGTAATAACAGAAAAAGAGGATTGTAAGACAGGTAGGTCTTGGGTCATGATTTACAGGAAAATTGTGTTATAGTTCTTCTGTATTTATATATATTGAATTGAGGTATTTTTCTGTTGAGAGCTCACAAGTAGTGGGAGTTTCTCCTGCTGGTATTTAGCTGATGAGGGGTGATCTGTGTCATAAAAAGTTGAGAATGGGGCAATAAAGGTGAAAAGAGGCAACATGAGAGATCAGTGTAGGGAGAAGACCAGCTGAGAGTGCTGGGCATGGACAGTATTAAGGAACAGGCAGTAGTTGGAATTGAAGATATTTGAGTAGTGTTTCTGGACAGTTGAACATCTAAGTATCTTACAGTATGAATGGGTAAAAATTGAAAGAGTGCTTGTTAGGATGGGTTGGTTGATAAACTAAGAAATATTTACAGGTATGAGCATGAGCTTGAGCTTCATTTGAAACAGTGTTTTGAAGTCGGTTTTGTAGCGAGATCTTTTGCTACCTTATTTTATTGCCTAACCTTCTTTTATAGCATCACTTACCTATAACTCAGTGAAACAAAACAAGGAAATATGAGTAATGGTATTGATTGTGTTGTTTGTACAGATGGACCTGTATCTCCAGATCCTTGTCTCTGGGCAAGAAACCCAGACCCCATGGCAAGGAAGGTTGAAGCTCTGAAGAAGCAGCTGCATGTTGAAATGAAAGTGAAACAAGGAGCTGAGAACATGATCCAAATGTATTCAACATCCAAGGTAAGCAGCGATAAACAAATGTTTAGGAACACGGATTCCTGGATCAAAATTTGTATTTCAATTCCGTACACAAACTCTCTCTGGTAATTGATGTGTGAAAGAAATTCATTTGTGACTCTTGCTTGACTGAATCCTAGCTCTGCATTTTGGTGCTCAGCATAGTGACAGCATGTGATGTAACTGCACAGGACAACCACCACTCCAATTATGCATTAGACTTGCACGTTACAGGTTTCAGGAGTTTAGCAGGAATCATCAAGGAGTTGGGTGGTGCATATTTCCTTGTCAAGAACTTAAGCCTATCTATAATTACAGGACATTAGGAAGAGGCTTTTCTGAAAGTGTAATTTATTCCACTTTGTCTCCTGATGTGGTTGCTTTTGCCTTTTTCTGAGGCATCTGGTGGCGATCCCTGTTAGAGGGGAGTTATTAGGCTGGACAGACGGGCATAGTCTGGCAGGTTTGATCCTTTTGGCAATTCTTACGTGGCAGTTGCTCTTGAACGTTGCTTCATGGTATTAATGGTACAGTTGGGAATCGTGTTGTTTAAGTTAGCCATGTAAATCCTTCTGTATGTGCTAGGTACCTATAGAATAGCTTATCTTTCTCATACAGATGAATGCCCCTTTGGAGAGACCTTTCCCTCCCTACCAGCTACAAACTCTATATTACTTCTTGGGTCTTAGATGCTTAAATGAGCTGTCTGAATGCCAGCATAGAGGTCTTAATGCATCTAACCTCAGTGCTCGTAGTGACTCTAGATCAGAGGCAGGTTTGAGCTAGAGAAAGGTATCTCATAGGAAGTGGCATGATAGAAGTGCTATCTCTAGAAAAACTGTTCCAAGCCTGGGAAGATAGTGAGGGCAGTGTAAGACGTACATTCAGTCACTGCCTTGAGGAAAGAAAGTTTAAAAACCACTGGTATTATGCACTGAGATGGTGTGCTGTTTTGATATCACTAGGTTGTTTAGGGTAGAGTGCAGCATGTGGTATCTATCTGAGAGAAATTTTTGGAGGTCTACTGGTTTCATATTCATCTCACTTCTTATGTTTGGCATAACGGTATTTAAAAGTCAAAAGATAATTAAAAAAGATCCAAGCTTATTATGGAGTTTAATTCAGTAAGAACAGCAGTGTAAAGGGTTGTGATATTTTGATTTAAAAATGTCTGCTCGCAAAAAACTGTAAGCGCAGTTACCCAGTGAACCACAAGTCTCAGCGTCTGCAAGGTCTGGTATTAACTGGACATGTCCTTGACCTGTCCTTTCCATCTACAAATGGAAATAGTGATCTCAAAGTCCTTGATCCTCAGTGGCGTCTCCTTTGCATAACTGCTTATTTATGCCATTTCAGGATCATTTATGACCTTGCGGGTAGCACCTCATCCTCATATGTGAACACATCATTCTAATCCATTTTTCATGAGCATGGTTCCCTCTCTGCAAATGCTTCCTTTTTGGCAGGAGCGGAAGTTGCTGGCTGCAGCTCAGCAGATGCTTCAGGACAGCAAGACAAAGATTGAAATAATCCGCATGCACATTGTGAAAGTATCTCAGTCAGCAGGAGGGATGGAAGATACAGTGGATCCAGCAGGTAAGGTGTTTTAAGTAACTGATACAGCCCAGAACAGATGTGGCCAAAGCCCCAAGATCCAGAGTACTCAATCAGTTTCCATCCTTGCCATATTTTATCTTCCAAATGGCCAGTGAGGATGGGGACCACCATCAGTGCTTTGGAGCTGCGTATTGAGGAGCTGAGACATCACCTGCGCATTGAAGCCGCTGTAGCTGCAGGGGCAAAAAATGTGCTGAAGATCCTAGGAGGGAGTCGAGTACAGGATCGCAAGTTTTTGGCTGAGGTAAGCACTTATTCAGGCCCTCCTGAGAGGGTGGTTTAATTGCCTCAACATTAGTGAATTAGTATGAATGAGTAGAGTTAATAAAGAGTTATTAATCTGGGACGTTCCTGTCTCTCTGCAAGGACAGACTGATTGGGATCACTTTCCCTTCTAGGGGTAACTTTCCTTGCTTTGACGAAATTTCTCAGGGACATCAGAAGTGACACTGATGGGATACTCAGGGTCTATGGGAAAATATTTAATCTTGTTCCTTTATTAGTAAGATGTTATCTGGTCTGCTTTTGAAGCTTAAGTAGTTCATAAAGGATTAATAAGCACCTGGACTGGGGCTGTACATTGAAAATTTCTGCCTGCTTTCTGTTCTACTCCATATTGCTAGGCTCAGGGTCGTTTGCAAGAGTCCTCTCAGAAAATTGACCTGCTGCGCTTGTCCTTGGAACATCAGCTTACTGAACTTTCTCCTGATCACCCAAAAAGAGCACTCATCAAGCAGGAACTAGTAAATACTTCTTCCCTGGGAGCTCAGCATGGCAGCATCCAACCCACTTCAGTCATCAAACCTACAGCCCTTACAGGTACATAAATCCTGCATGGCACGTTCTGAGAAGGACAGAGGGAAAAATTAGATGCATTTCTTCTTACTGTTGCAATGCCTTTTGTTATATGGGATTTTGATTTTCTAGGAACTGGATTTATTTATTCTAGGCCAGCCAGAGCTTTCTGATCATATGGATTTGCAGTCTATTAATCTGGGGTAGATTTGAGCTATTAACCAAGAAATCATCAATCTGAGAAATTCTTGGACCCTGTGAGGACAGGCTGGCTGGAATCACTTCATCTCTTACATAATAATACTTTTACTCTCCTAAAATTCCTCAGGAACATTGGAAGTGAGACTGCTGGGATGTCAGGATTTATTGGAAAATGTTCCAGGACGTTCCCGAATGACAAGTTCTTCTCCCATCTGTGGCAGCCCAACTGATTTGAGGTCTCTTTCCCGAACACGAGTTGGTCTGGGTATCCATGGCCGTAGTGTTGCAGGGAAGTACTTGCGGAATGAAGAGCCATGTAGTGAGTATGGGATTCCCTGTTGAATTGAGTGACAAATGGGAGCACGAGGGCTTCTCATCGAGGTACTAGGTTAGCCTGGTATAAGTGTAATAATAAGAAACCTGGTTTCTGCAAAACTGAGATAATTAATTGCATTGTACCTGGTCCTCCTAGTACTTTTCTGGAAATCATGTTTGATTGGGTTATTCACCTTCAGCATGAGAGATTTTCTTTGGTAAAAGATTATAATCCATGTTTTCTCCTTTGTCCAGATGAGGTCCTTGCTGTGCTCAAAGTGGACAATAAAGTGGTTGGCCAAACAAACTGGGGACCGGTTAATAACCAGGCATGGGACCAGAGCTTTGTCATTGAGCTGGACCGGGTAAGCCTGCCCCAGATTCCCTGTGCTGTATTTGTTTTTCCATTTCACCTTACCTGATTTGCTCATCTAGCTGCCATTTCACTTGATTCAACTCTGTATTGCTGCTGTCCCCATGTCCTTTTATGTGCCAGTTATCTTAGTATTCCCCTGAAGGCAGTGCGTCTCTGGCAGAGATTCAGCCCGAACAGCATCTGTTGTCCTTCTATCCTTATCTGAGCAGTTTTATTTTATCTTACCAGCAAAGTGGCTCTCGCAGGCATTTCTGAAATGGGGAGCCACGAGAGTCATCTTCAGGAGGGCCTTCAGCTAGGAAGATCTGAAAACATTTGAGAAAGCAGGGGACAGAAGGCTTAAATAAGTTACTTATTCATACTGTTCAGTTTACTGAATTTTTACAACAGCGTGGATGTACCATTTTCAGAGCATGGGGCAACATGTAACTCTTCTGCTTTTCTTTTTTTTCCCTCTCTCTGCCTCACCACTCGTCCATCCCACCAGTCTCGTGAGCTAGAGATTGCAATTTACTGGAGAGACTGGAGAGAACTATGTGCTGTGAAGTTTTTACGCTTGGATGATTTTCTTGATAATGAACGTCATGGGATGTGCCTCTCACTCGAACCCCAAGGAATGCTTTTTGCAGAGGTATAAATGTCAGCTTTGTTTCTTTTTCAGAGAACTCTGTTTAGGGTGCCTGCCCTGAGAGCAGCTGTTTAACCCAGGATACAGGGAATGGAAGGAGCAATAATCTAGAAGGGTAGAATGACACCTGAACTCCTTTTGCATCAATGTCACAGATAAGGAACAACATGATATAATAGATGTACACACGCCATAGCCCAGAGTGACTCTTCAGCTGCTCCGCTGTAGTAGTGTGTGCTGTGAAATCCGCTGTTTTGTATTTGCTTTGATTATGAGTCATTGGTGACACTTTAATTAAACATATGGCTTAATGGTCAGAACTGAATCACAGAGGCTGTAGAATCAGAGATCCAAATTCCCTCTGGGTATGCTTATTTTATCATCTTTCTCAGACTAATAACAGTTTGAAGTACCATCAATTAAGAGATCATCCAGATAATCCCTTAAAAGCTGCAGTACTTTCTCCTTTGTGTTGTGATGAAAGTTCCTGTGGGTATCTTTCCAAAAGTAGGATCTTGACCTCATGTATCAAAACTTGCCTCCTTTCCTTGCCGCCTGGTTTTTTGGGGGGTTCTGATTTGTTTTTATTTCTGTGCCATGGACTACTACTATTTGTTTTACACTACAAATGGCTGTGTTCTTGATGAATGGCTTTACAAATTAGATTAATTCTGTTTGGGATATGAATTGGTCTTAATTCTGGGGGTTTTCTGCAGCTCAGGTAGCAAAAAATTTCAACATCCAAAACCACAGTTGAAGGAACAGATGTTTGGAAAATGAGGCTAGAATAACACAGTCTGGAGTCTCTGAGAGTGACTCCGAACTTACCAAACAGATATGAATGGAAAATTTGATGAGAGAGCAGGCATGTGTGAAAGTTGGTGTTCATAGTGCACATTAAGAATCCCGACAAATCTCCTTTGCTTCTCCGACAGGTGATGTTCTGTAATCCTGTCATTGAGAGAAAGCCAAAACTGCAGCGACAGAAATGCATTTTCCCCAAACAGAAAGGTGAGCTGCTGGGGAACTGACTGCTTACTATCTAGGGTATGTAGGTGAGGGCAGGGGTTTGCACAAGCAGACTTGACATGCACTCCTATCCCATTAAATCTGTGAGACGTTAAAATGCTTGCTAATTACTGTGTGTGAGTAGGTGGGGGTTATCAGAATGTGAAAGTTTGTTCAGTCACGAAAAGTGCAGGCAGCCTGGCTGTGGTGTGGTGTGTAATACGATATTGTTGCAATGTTTCTATTTACAATTAACAATGTTAGGAAGATACAATTACTTGTTATTTAGCAGACTTCTTAGCAAGATCCAGGGCTCAAGCTGTAGTAATTTAACGAGCAATGCTGTCACTGGTGAACAGACACTGGTTTTCTGGAAAACTCTGAATTATAGAAGACTGTAGTATGAACAGTCTGTCTGTCAAATCTTTAGAGCTGGCATCTCTAATAGTTTAGGGACTGAAATAACTTGCATATTTTCTTTTTTTGTCTGCAAATTCTTTCTTGTGAAGCTGAATAAGGTAAGATTTTTTACATACTGAGTACTCCTGGCAATGGGGATAAATGGAATTAGATCTGTATTCTTCAGTAAGCAGTACTAATAATGAAAACATCCCAAATGTTTTACTCTTTTTAAGGCATTTTCAGAAACTTTCCGTTAACAGGCTGCATGATTAAAATGCAGTGTTGAAATAGAAGAAAACCCCACTTAAAATAAGTTTTCAATGTTTTATGCAATTTCTACTTGAGGATTGTTATGATATTATATGGAGCTGAACTTAGGTGAAATAGTAGGTCTGTTCCATCATCATCATTATTAAACTTTCTTCCCTGGAAAAAAAGCCCATTCTCCCTAGAGTGGGCTACCTTTTTGAGTAACCCATGGGCATGTGAGCAAAAACAATAATTTAACAGTACATGAGATGATAAGTTGTACGTTGTAATTCCGCTGGTGTTTTGACTCTGACTCCTCCAGGGAAGGAATTCCTCCGAGCTCCTCAAATGAACATAAATGTTGCTGCGTGGGGCCGCCTGATGATGAGTCTCCTCCCTCCGTGTAGTTCCATGAGCAGTCTGAGTCCCCCACTTCATGCTCCCATTCACACAGACTTCTCTCCAGTTCCCGCACAAAATCATGTTGATTCGGCATCCAAATTGAGTAGGTAAGTCATGTTCTGAGTGTTGCTGGATGACACTCTGGAATGGGTGTAGGATAGATCTTAAAATTCTGTTGCTCCTTACAAAGGTAGAGGAAGATACTGATGTGGAAATTGTATCTGTGTAAATTAATTCAGGATTTAAGAAAAGCCAATGCTGCCTGAAACGCTGTGGTTTTAGTGGGGTGTTCAATGCGCTGTGGCTAGCTCTGATTTATTGTTAGCAGTTGCACTGATTTCCAGAGCTGCTGTCCTAACAAGCAGCGTGTTCCGGAGCCACGGGAACTTCAGCAACTTTCTTTTCCTCTGCAGTAAGGTCTGTGGGCATAAAAGTGGTGTCACTGTGACACAACAACAACAACAAAAAAACCAAAATCAGATTTTCAAAAGTTATTTTATATACACAGAAAATGTACTGGTTCTGCACTGCAAAGGAAAGAAAATTCCATTCATTAAATGTCTTCCCCTGTGTAGTGACTGAACTCTATGCAAGGTCACAATGTGCTAGTTGTGGTAAAAACACACTCTTTGATGAGGTTACGTGTACCCCAACTGCTAGCATAAAGTAGCACTCGGAAGGTACGTAACTAAGCTTTTGAATATGCTGTAGAAGAAAATTCTTTAAATAACAATATATTTAATTGTTGGAATTAATTTTTAGATAGTTAATCATTGTCTAGAAGAGGCTATTCCCACCGATTCACAAGACCTAGAAAGTAAAAAATAATTCAGTCAAGTATTGTGTTGCTATCAAAATCAAGACTTCCCTTAAGTTTTGATTATAGGGACTTATTTCTACACAACTATATTTCATTTATTTTATATCATCAGAGAGCTAGTGTTGAAACGTGACCCTAACGTTTGCTTATATAGCAAAGGTGATACAAAGGTGTCTGTGTACAATGTTCCACCCTAAGGCAATCTCCTTCAATTTTGTCTTACAAATGCAGTGACTTTCCTGTGGCTAAGCTTACGTTTGCTGATGAAGCACCGCCCAAGCCTCCACGCATTTTTCTGGTGGCCAGCCCCAAAGAATCAACACCGTCTCCTGCAGATTCTCCGGTAATCAGCTGTGCTAATAGGGAGACTTTTATTTGTTGGTTGGTGTTCTTTCAAGGCCCAGTTCTTCTTATTTTTTTATTACTGGCAAAATTAACTGTACTCCAGGCAGGCACCACCTCATTAGCTGGCTGATCTCCAGGGATTCGGAATCCAGTGGGCTATTTTGGCATGGAGTTTTCACAAAAGTGTTGCACTTTTTTTGTCTTGTTTCCTTCTTTTTAAACTATAAATTGCTTTTCTTGGAGAAGCAAAATGGGAGGTAGGTCATTATTGGGAGTTCAGGGCGAGAGTGAACAAATGACTGCACAGAGAAAGCAGGGAAGGAGGGTAGTAGGCTTTTAGGACCAGATGAAGTTCTTTGTCATTAAAGAAACTAAGCAAAACCAAGAAGAGCTCTATTTTTCTGACAGGAAGGAGCAGGAAAATTTTGAGTGATGTAATGGTTAATGACCTGTGTTCTACCACATCTTACTCCTTCTCATTTGGCTTTGGTGATAGATGAAACTACGTTCTTTGATCATTGTGACTTTTTGGGACATGAGATGCTTTTTTTCTAGTAAGGCAATGTTTTATCCTAGACTTTTAAAAGCATTTATTTTAAAGGGGTTTACCCTATCCAAAAAATGTTGTACATGGGAATAGTTTTGTGTGACCACAGGCAATCTGTTTTCATGCCACTTTCCTCCAAGCAGAGGTGATGACCAACTGCAAGAACTTGACTGTGGTTATGCTGTGTCATGAAAGAGGAGAAAATTTGGATGTGATTGTTCAGGTCTGACTTGGCAATCCCAGAGGATGAGACACTCTAATTTTCTTTCTGTTCCTAGTGTCTGAAGAGGCTGCATGTTGAGGAGAAGTCTTGCAGGTCTGCTATAACAGAATTTCCAATGGCAGCGTCTCCAAGGTAACTATGGGCAGCATGGGCTGTCTTGGGTCACAGATTAAAGAGGCACTGGGCTGAAATCTTTGAGCATGCAGTTCTGCTCAAGGCATGCTTTGGTTTCTCAGCAGCAGACTCTTAGCTCCAAGTGTAGCCAATACTGTGAAAAGTTTGCTCTGAGCTTTATTTGTCCAAATGTCTCCTGTGCCTTACCTGCTTATTAACCCAAATACTTTGTCTGTTGATAGACTGTACACTGCAATGTACCACACTGCTTTAGTAGAAGGTGAAGTCACGTAACTGTCTTGAAGTGCTTCCTCCTGTTTGAAGTTTTATGGTGTAGCACATTTAGACATGTTCACGTTCTAAGTAATACATTTCAGAAATACTTTTTGCATCCCTCCCACTCTTCTGTTTTTATTGATATGCAAGATATGCTGTCTTTCATTACATAGGGAGGCATAAAACAGTAAGTTGTTAACAGTCTGTGGCAGTTAGACACGATTTGTATGTGGCAAGGATATACAGTAGTAAATTACCAAAACCGGGACAAGTGAAAAAATCTTGTTGAACAAATACTGACCAAAAAAAGCACAAGTAGCAAAATCTAAGCTGATCTTGTAGTTCAGGTCGTAGAATTATGTTTATAACTTCGTGATCACTTTTGAGGGGTCTCATATTCAAAACCCTGTAGTCAGGATGCAGTCAGGCACCTACCTACCTTCTCTCTGAGAAGGCTGAGGAGGGAGTTGAGCCCTTCATGGGTAGAAACTTAGCCCTTCATTTTGCTCAGTGGAGGAGCATGGAGTGTCTGCAGCCTTTTAAAGATGATCCTGGACTAAAGTGTTTAGGATGTGGATAAGTTTTTAACTTGGTTCTCTTAGGATGTGGGTAATTCTGTTTTGTTTTGATTTTTAATTCTTTCCAAGCAATTCTGCAGCTTGAATTTCCTTGGTAACACCTTGTGGCTGACATAATGTTCTATAGCATCTGTTTATTCAGTTACTTTTTTCCAGCAACATCTTATGTCTGTCATCTTACTGTTTTTAATTTCCATTTCCTGTTTGAGAACTTCTCCTTATGCCCTTGCCCTATCAGCACTTGATATACGTGTTCATGTCTGATTAACACAATTTCTGTTGAGCCTGCTGAAAGGAGTGGAGACAAAATTTAATTTTACCATTCCAAGGACAGGGGTGGAGTGGAATTGTTATGGGAAGTAACAGAGAGAGCAAGCCTTGGAAAGTCAGAATTGTTGCTCCTGTTGCCAGTACAGATCAAAGTCAGACTGCTGCCACTGGGAACAGTTTTCTCACCTTATGGTGGCCTGCTCCTTTCTTCAGTGGCAGAACAGCAGCAGCAAGCCTAAGTTTTCAGGATTTCAGTTACGGGAGTAGTGGTTGACACATCTCTTTGCTTTCTCTTTTGCTATACAGAGCTTCTTCCCCTAACACAAATACACACTATCTGTCTATGCATCTTTTGGGTATTGTCTCAGCAATTCTTCTTTCTTTGTCTGCAGGAAAAGGACAGTTCAGCTGGAGGACTTTCACTGCATCGCTATGTTGGGACGCGGCCACTTCGGGAAGGTAGTATAGAAGCGTATGCTTTGTGGAGGAGGGCAGTAGGACTGTGGTTGTGAAGATGGGCCTTTGCCTCAGTGTCTGAATAGAAACATTGCAGTACAGAGAGAATTTGTTGCAATGCAGATAAACAAAACAAACCCAACCCAGCCACACAAGCAGCTGATAACTGTTGTTAACAGTCAAACACACTGAAGATTTGTGGCTTCAGAGACTGGAGAAAACCATCCTGAGAGTGCTAAGTAATTTCATAAAGCACACCGTTACTGTTCCTTTTATTATCATGGTGATCACTAGTGGAATAGCTCCATTCCCAAAAACTGTGTGCATAGTTGCTTGCAGTGAATGCTCTGTGGTGCTCACAAAGCACTGGGCCAGCTGTGATACTACTGTTTGTGAAAAGAATATAACTTACACTGACATCTTTCTGGACTGCTGCAGCACAAGGAGCAGAAAAAATGTGCTCCACTTTTAGAGTTACTTGAGCTTGGGTTTGAGAATCACTGTCTAGAACGGATGGAAATAGTTTGTGTTGATGGGACTCAAAGTAATCCAATAAGGAAATAACAGATTTGTTTGAAGTACGGCTTTTCTGTTGTCTTTCAGGTACTGCTGGCCCAATACAAGGCAACTGGGAAGCTCTATGCTATCAAAGCCTTGAAGAAAAAAGATATTATTAGGAGAGATGAAATTGATAGGTGAGCTTTGTTTAGAGATGGTACTATTGCCAGAGGCTGCATTAACACATGTATAATCAAATGTTTGTAGGTATGAAGTGCACTGGTCGTGGTACTGTTAAGGTTAAATGTGACCTTAAGGCTTGGGTTACTAAAATCAGGAATAAGGAAACTTACAGCAGTGCTGCTCTCTAGCTTCTGGTGGAATAATGCCTGAAGAACCCTCTAAAACTCAAGGTTTGGAAGTATGGAAGATAAATATTGTATTAGCCCTCGCCTTTTATCTATCTAACTTGTAAAGTTTTTCTTCCTTATCCTGTCTTTCTCAAAACAGGCTTTTCTGACAAGTTTTAACATTGACATTTTTGTTCTTTGAAACCTGGCAGCTTGAACTGTGAGAAGAGAATATTTGAAGTGGTCAATTCATCTGATCATCCATTCCTTGTGAACATGTTTGCGTGTTTCCAGACACCTCATCATGCTTGTTTTGTGATGGAATATACTCCAGGTGGTGATCTTATGATGCGCATACATGAAGACGTCTTTCCAGAGCATATGGCACAGTGAGTCAGAATTAGTCTAGTTTCCAGGTGCTATAAATTTTTAACTTAGTTCTCATAGATATTTTCTGATAACTGTTTCTCTCTTTTAGGTTTTATACAGCCTGCGTAGTCTTGGGGCTGCAGTTCTTGCACGAGAAGAAGATTGTTTATAGGTAATCAAGAATAATACTGTTCAGCCACTTGAAAGGTTTTGGTTTTTTTCCTGTAGCTGTTTGTCTGGAGCTCACTATCTTGCTGGGGTTTCTAATCTTTCTGTCTGTCTTTATTTTCCCCATCGCCTGTTGCTATCAGCATGTTCACTGTGCTTACAATAAAGAAAGTCATCTAGAAGCTATTCAGCTGACATGTTGCAGGTGATTAATCCTCTGTCACGTGTCAATACATTCTGGGGGGCACCTGTAAGTCACTGCTTTCTTTTTTACTGTGATAGTCAAGTAATTTGTCATGCTGTTGTGGGATGCTCTTTTCCAGATGAGGAAGCCCCACTCAGCTCCAAGCTGCTTTGTGAGCCTTTCATTAGGAGGAAAATATCAATAAATTAAGGGGGAATCTTTCAAATAATACATTATTTAAGCCAAATGTAGACTTTACTCGATTTAGATCTTATTGTCTTTATTAACATCTAGCTTCTGCCTCTTGCAAATTAAGATGTTGCATGGCAATCCTCAGACTTCATCCACCATTTTCTTTCCTTTCTGTTGCCTGCAGGGACCTGAAATTGGATAATCTCCTTTTAGATGCTGAAGGATTTGTGAAGATTGCAGATTTTGGATTGTGTAAGGAAGGTGAGTGACTTTGGTGAAGCTGAAACTGAACCATCAGAACCAGTTTAGGATCTGGGCTTTAGTAATGTGTTCACAAGGTCTAACTTGTATTCATCCCTATCTTAGAAATAAACCAAATCCGCCAAAAACAAACCCAAAAAACCCCAGCAAACCAGACAAACCTCACCTGTCTGGCCGTGGTGAACTTGGAAAGAGTACTTTGTCCTTTTAATCTTCAGGAAACTTATGAAGGATTTTACTGTGTGCTTTTTTTGTTCAAAGGAACCAGAATGCTACAAAATGTGTACTTGAGTGAATGAGCCACGGAATCTTCAGGAAGTCTCCTTGGTTTTGCTGCTTATTTAAGCATTGTCTGTATATTTCTTATTTGAAGTTGTTAGGGGCCTCAGGTTTCATACTTCCTTACATTGATGAGAACCCTTGCCCAGTTAACAACATTAGGTTATCAGGTGATAAACTATGGCTTTCAGAAGGTGAGGCTGCATGCGATGCATTTAGTAATGTGTGCTGGATTTTCCTACAGGAATAGGTTTTGGAGACCGCACAAACACCTTCTGTGGCACCCCTGAATTCCTGGCTCCAGAAGTCCTGACAGACATCTCGTACACCCGGGCAGTAGACTGGTGGGGATTGGGTGTGCTCATTTACGAGATGCTTGTTGGTGAGGTAAGGCCACCTCTCTCCAAGACGATCTCGCTAAGCAATCTGAGAGAGAGTAGTATCCAAACATCTGAGATAAAATTTTGCTGAATGTAGTCAGCTATTTATTAGTACTTTAAATTACATAGTGCTTGCCAAACACTAATTAAGCCATACAACTCCCTGCTATTCTCATCCCTATTTAATAGTGAGGAGTGGGTGCTATGTGGATTAAATAATAAAATGTCACCGTTACAGTCACCATTCCCTGGAGATGATGAGGAAGAAGTCTTTGACAGTATTGTCAACGATGAAGTCCGGTATCCACGATTCCTTTCCTCTGAGGCACTTTCTATAATCCGTAAGGTAATGGGCTTGATGGGTGACTGGGAACTTGAGAAATTTGCATTTACTGTGTAAGTGGATCCAGAGGGACTCTATTAGGGCCAGATAGCAACTGTGTGTGTAATCTGGAGCTGTCTACGCAGACTAAGATAACATTTAAAATTTACACATATTTTTCCTTTCCTTCTCCACATAAATGCTATTCTTCTGTCTGAGGACGACTAAGCAGCCTCACTGAGGTCTGCTGTTGCTGAGTCTGAAATGGAGAAGTTGATTCAAGGGCAGCAATGTCAGAGTCATTCAGTGGAGATGGCTCGATTCAGGTTTTTAAATGTGATACAGGTGTCACACAGTAGTCACAGGTGCACAATTCACATGAGATGCTTCATGCAGTTTATAGTGGGTATCTTATTGATGTTGGCAAGTTGCTTACAAGGAACTAGGTCTGAGCTATTACTTGCAGATTATGACCTTGCTGCAAAGTGAGAATGAGAAGATACTGAGGGGTCAGTCCGTCTCCTTTCTTTAGTTTTTCTCTCTGGAACATTATTTCTGTGCATCCTTCTTCCAGTTGTTTAATTTTGAACTGATGTTCCCTGCAGCTTCTTCAGAAGTGTCCAGAGCGTAGACTGGGAGCAGGGGAAAGAGATGCAGAAGAGATTAAAATCCAGCCCTTTTTTAAGGTAGGAACTCACTTTATCCCTCCCCCTCATCTCTTCTCTTTGAGCTGAGTGATTTGCTTTCTGTTGGTATTGAGGCATATTTCCATTAGTTATCAGTGAGATCTTGGTGGTAGCTTCTGTTGCACCTCATTTCTGTATTCAGGAATATGTGTTTCAATTAACGTTTGAAATTACAGCCCCCAAGTGTGTTTTCTGGGATCTGTAAGCTTCCAGAGCCAGTTTGATCTCAAGAACAGCCTCAGACTGTACTACCTGGCCTGCACCGACTCTGCTGTTTCTTTTGGCCTTTTTTCAATTCTCTTTTTCTCGTTCTTTGTAATTAGTAGAAGTAAGACATGTTGCAAACGATCTGGAAGAGAGGCTGCAATCCTCCCATCTTGCTTTCACATTTCACAAATAATCTGAGTGTCAATCTGGCCTATTTGCTGCCTTCTCTTACAGGAAATCGACTGGGATGCCTTGTTGGCCAGGACTCTGAAGCCCCCTTTTGTGCCCACTTTAAGAGACCCCACTGACATTAGCAACTTCGATGAAGAGTTTACATCCCAAAAGCCAATCCTTACTCCTCCAGAGGAGGTTGCTGTCCTAACCCGTAAGGAGCAGACTGTCTTCAAGGACTTTGAGTTTGTCTCCAGACACCTTTTAGATATTTGATTCCTGTGCTGTAAGAAAGATGAACGGATTGTTGCCATCTTGAGAGAGCGTCAAGAGGGCTTGGCATGGGCAATGGAAAAGTCAACAGAATTTGTAGAACTGGTAGTGCTGATGACCCCAGGAAGAACGTGCATGGTAAGCTGAGTTAACCTACTGTGGTTTTCTCAGCCTCGTGTTTTTGGAGGGGTACTGGATGTCAGTTATCTTTAAGGAGTGATTAATGTTTTGACTGGATGTGTCTTCTGCTGCCATTGAATATACATGAAAATTTGGTATTTAAGCTGGACTTAATTTAATGAAATCAAATAATCTCTGCAACCCAGGTTACTCTGCAAAAAGGCTAAGTAGTAGCAGAGGGAATGGCCACTTCTCGCCTGTTTTCTAGAACAGATATGCAGCATTCCCTCTTTGCAATGATTTTATGCTCATTCCCACTCATAATTATGTATGCCAGAGAAGGAATGGATTTTAACACAACCAAGACAATGATGCTTGGGTCTGATAATGTTCCAAGTGATATATCTTAAGGAAAAGGAGTCTCTTTCTACTTCTTTGAGGATGCTAAATCTTAGCTATTGTTTTTAATGATATAAAAAAAGCCACAGCTTTGCACATGCTATCTTACTGGAAAATAAAGATGCCTTTTCTTATAATGAAATTTCAGCTTTTTATCTCCTTTGTTAGCCGAATGCTTCAGATCAGGGCTAACCATAATCTGCTCAGCGGGTAGGATTTTATTTCTGTCTGTAAATGTCAATAGTAATATTTTCTTCCTTCCTTCCTTCCTTTCCTCTCACTCAAGTTGTCTGTACATACTGCATGGTATCATCAGCTGTCATGTACAACTGATTGCAAGTTGTCTCACCACAGATTTTATCAATGTGTATATCCTGTATCTTTTTTGGGACAGCTAAATAATCATAGTGTGAATATTGGAAAATTAGTAAGTTAAAGGTGATTTCATCTGCCTGGTAACATACCTTGTATTTTATACTTGATAAATGTCCTTCTCTTAAATTTATAATGCTAGCTTGTTGGGCAAAAAAAGGGTATCTAGAAATGAAGCATCACACTGACAACAAATAGGGGGGCACAGCTATTACTCTTTCAGTTTGTCTTCAACAGAGGTAGACAAAGGTTGAACTAACGCAATTGTGACCTACCTGGAGATAAGGTGCAGCTAGTGAGCCGTCATTGTGAAATCGAGGCTGGTCTAAGTACTTCAGAATTCAGAGGTAGGAGCATGTGTTTGTGCAAAACAGAAATAATTCACACTGAACCTACATTTCCTATTCTCAGAGCCAAGTACAGCTGCTTCTGAAAATTCCCACATACAAATATCCTTTCAACCTCCTGCTTTGCCTTGCATCATAACGGCCCATTTAAAGCAGGGTACACAATTTCCTCACCCTTGTTTGCATAGCAACGGCTTGCAGTTGGCTGGGGCAGTGTTTTGTGACTTTTCTTAAGGTCAGAGCTTCTGTAAAGTGGTAAGCAGCACAGCAGATTGTTAGCGCAGGTGAAACCTAGAACTTGGGCTCAAAGAGAGAGGCATTAAGAACCAAAAAAAAGGGGTATTTAATATTTTAATTTAAAGTTTATAGTACAATAAAAGGATGATAAATTACCATCCTGGTGCATTTAGAAAAGAATTACCAAATAGCAAAACTGTGTTCTGAGCTGACAAACTTTTATTTGACTGATACCTGAAGAACCAGACATTGCCGTGTGGCAGAAGCCGCACTTCAGCAGGCACCGCACTGACACAGCCAACAAGCAGAATCCTTTCTTGATAACCACTGTTACGAAAACAATACTTAGCGTTCTGACATCCCTCTGATAGGAGTTTCTACCCTGGACAAACCAGACTGGATGCAGGTTACCAACTCTGGAGTTGGTCAAAAAGGGATCTTCTGCTGGTTTTAAACTGCGTGTGGACTGTAATGCTGTATTAGTGACCACTCTGTCCTTTCGTGAGTGCTCATGAACTCTAAACCCTGAGTGCATCCTACCAGCTTGCCAGATGTGCTCTTGAGCTGGTGTTAATAATTCCTGAGCTGAGGCAGTTAAAGCACAAAATAATTTTAAAGACCTGAGCACAAAGTTAGCTGCAGAAATAATTCAGCAGGCAAGTATTACTTTTCTGTCCAAAGAAAAGCGGATGGTATCACCCTTTGCTGACTTCAACATAGTCTGTGAATTGTTAACAGCACCATCAACTTAAAGAAAAATCTGTTAGGAAGCTGGTCAGGGCATCACAATGTACAGGCAAATTATCACAGACGCTGAATTCGGTGCCTTACAGCTGTTTGTCATGCACATTAACACTATTGAGCCTCAAATCTTTGTGAAAAGTATGACGTTGAGGCATGTGGTCAAAATGAAATTTGCTTTTGACTCCAAATATTTACTCAAATATTTGTATTACATGCCCAACACCACTGACAAAAGGCACTGCAGTTCTCACAGTCAGAACTATGTTGAAGAAAGGCCATAGGAATTATCTTGATTCTGGCTGTAACAGCTGCTGTTCCCTAGCAGCAGCAGGAGAGGGAAACTCGGGGCAAGAAAAGTGACCATGGATGCTCACACTACTCTTGCATCTCTTCTGAAGAGATGTGGATGCAGTCAGCAAAAGGAAATAAATTGAGAGAGAAACCTTTGCTCAGTCCAGAAATCAGCCCTGTTTACCTTCCCAGAACCAGTGTCTCCCTTTTAACAGTGTTATTCATATATAAAAAAATAACCCTGACTATCCTTGAAGTGTAATTTGCAGGATGAACAGGTCGTGGACCAGGCTGCGTAGTTCATGATGTACTGAAGTTCTGTGCAGGAAAGCAGCAGCAATTGCATTAGCAGGGCTTTGCCCAGCAACCTGTAGATGTGTTGGCACGCTACCAGGTAGGTACCACTGTGACTAGACAGGCTCACTGTTCCTCTGAAAATAGATTTTCTCCCATGCAGTGAGGTGGCATGAACAGAAGAATCTCCAGAGATTGAGGATTACCCCTTGGTCAAAGGGATTCTCCAACTCGGACTGTCGCAGGTAGGAGATGCGATGATGTGACATGAATTCCCAGGTGGTGGTGTTGCAGGAGATCAGATAGAGGTGTGAAACAAGCAGCAGCAGGACTACAGTGGTGAATATGATGATCAGGAGGAAGGATGTGAGGAGGAGGATGTTGTGCTGTAGCCAGCCCCAGGACTGCTCAAAGTAGAGGCCTGACCTTTCAATTCAAAGAGGAAATAAATTCACGGTTAGAGATGTAGAGCTACTTACATAAGCCAAGCAAACTTGATGGCACCTTTGGGTTTGATTCATAACTAGTGAGCTTCTCATAATCATTTACTGCAGAGAATGAATATCCTATAAACTCTTAAGAGACTGCACCAGTAGTGACTTAGAGCCTAAGAAGTTTCAAAGATGCTGGTTCTCCTGACAGCTGAGAGAGACAATCATCTCCAGTTAGCTCCTCTCCTTCCTGC
>NW_010206047.1:0-35247 GCF_000695765.1 Mesitornis unicolor
CTACTCTGATGTTGGTAACAAATTTGTTTTGGTTTGGTTTTTTTTATATTCCTTATGATGAGTCTGTCTTTTGCCTGTGACCTGTTTTACGTGGTGGGAAACCCTCCCAGCCTCTATTTTGACTAGCCCTTTTTTGGGGGGGCATCGTGGTGCTCAGTTATGCACTGGGCCTAAACTACGACACTGTCAAAAAACCAGGATGCTACCTTGAGTGTTTTGAAAGTCTATCCAGATGATACATTAAAGTGACAGGAAGTTTATTTAGGTGTATGACTTGAGTAACGTCAGTAAGTCCCACAGTTGGAAGTTCATGATTTTGTATAATAATAAAAACTGCATACTAGATATTCTGTGGAAAATATACCAATATAAATTAATAACATGTGCTATAACTATGACAGATATCCCGGAAAAAATGGTAGCAGAAAAATTTCATTGCATGTACTTTGCAGAGATCTACATTAAGCCATTTTACTTGTCTTTGAGCAGTTTTCCAGACTGCTGCCTGATGTTCTTCTGTGGGAATACCTCTGGCATTCTGCTCCTATAAGTAGCTGGAAAGAGAAGACAATCCTGAAAATACGTGCTTTTTGATTTGGCTGTGGTAACTTTCATTAAGACCAGATGACTCTTTAATGATAATAAAGTCTTAGGATTATTTTGTTTCCAAGCAAAGATATTTTTTTATAATCATTCAAGTGATTTATAGCATTCCAAGAAATATATTGCTTTAAAGCACTTATTATCCTGTTTGAAATTAACTGATAGACTGACAAAGGGAGTAAGATAATGGCAGGTGAGATCTTGAGATGGTTTTCTACAAATACACAGAATTTATGCACCAATATGTAGACCATATTGAGAGAAATCTATTTACAGAGTGTTTACATACAAGCATATCTACTTGCTCTCAAAAGACACTGTCACCTCCAACTGTCATCTTGCATTTACAAAGAAGGAATTTCCTGTTCACAAGCAGATGGCTTCATATGCATGCTCATGACAGCCAGTGTTAAAATTTGCAATAATGCTGCAGAACCATGCTTAAGAATACCTTGCAATACCTGTAATAAAGTAAATCTACACATTTCATTTTTTGTGTTTAACTGAAATATAATAATTTTATTTTATTTAGGAAGATAAATTTCATGGTATTGAAATTTAAAAATTACAGAAGAATAGTTTTTATTTCTTTATTTTTACTTAGTCTGCAATGCCTATCAGAATTCCAGCCCACTAGAAGACTTGAGTACCCTTAAGAAACAGCTTTTACTGGAAGACATCTGCAATGAGATACTGAGCCCATAGGAACTACACACTGTGAAAAATAATACAACTATTATATACTGATAAAAAAAAATTATCCCAAAACTCCACACAGTATCTATACCCATATATGGATATATGGTTAAAAATGTTTTTAGGAGACACAGATTTCAGAAAGAAAGTGGCTTTCCTAATATACCTGTAAATAACAAGAAAAAAATGAGGCAAATGTGAGATTTTATGTGATAAACATATTTTCAAGAAATGTTAATAGACAATTCACAAGGAAGAGATATAGTCATTACGAGTAAAAAGGTCAAAAGTATATGTGGAAAGAGTATATAGACTAATAGGAGATTAGACAGATAGTCAATTAAGTATTTCTTAATTTAGTTGCAGTTACGTTTCATTCTAGCAAAAAGTTTTTTTAATAAATTTATATAAACAAGAAATGCAATGAAAAGTTAGGGTAAAAAGATACTGCAACAAAGCAATTAATGCCCAAGGGAAGGAAGAATGCAGTACCTGGGATGATAAAGATTTATTGGGATAAGGGTTATTTACTTTCTCTCTCAGAGGATCATAGATAAATGGATTAGCTATGTTTTAAATGACCTTTCTGACACAAAAAAGTGCAAAAGGAAAAAATACTCCCACATAACCCCTAGCAAAGCTAGGGAATATGATTATCATTATCCAAGGCAGGACTGCTGTGAGCTAAATAAAATTAGCCACAGAACATTCTTTGTCCTTTATTTCTGTGAAAATTGGTTCTTTAGAACTTCTGTTAAGTTAACTTCTGGCTGATTTAAATATTGTTTGATTCTTCTATATACTTGGTAAGGTAACTTGAAACATGTTTTACCTGGGAATGAATTAGGGAAGAACAAATTCTGCTTAGCTGACAGAGATACTGTGGGGAAAATGAGAATGAACACTAACCTAGAAAGCTAAAATAATGCCCTTACTTATTTTCTCTGTATAGAATAAAAAAAGTGTAAAACTGTAATTTTTAATTTTGATTACATTTTTTTAACAGTGAATCACTCTGCTACTTCTGATAGAGATTGCCACCTTGATGGTAGCTATGGGAATTTATTACATACACCAGAAGGATTACAATAGAAATTCAATGAATGAAACAGAGACTTCATGTAAAAAACAAAACAAACCAACCAACTAAACACCCCCTCCCCAATTTTCTTCCAACAAAATAATGTTTTATGAACTTAATTTTTGCAAATAATAATGCTCATGTGATACTGACACTGACTGGATGCCCTGTATATGAACTTGTAAACCTAAGTTGTCTTCCTAGTCAAAGAGAAAAAGAATCTGGTTTATCTAATCCTAAAATGTATATTGACATCTGGTTAGATGAGTTAGATAACATGCTTCTCATTTTTTATTTCTGTTTTTCTCATGTGCAAGGATTAGGCGTGCATGATTAATCTCAAAGATTTAGACAATCTACCATGTAGACACTGGAGATACCTATGGGTTAATTCTGTGTATCATTCTGAAATCTTTTGAGGATGATATGAATTACATGCTAGTACGGTATCTTCTCTCAATCCTCAGTAAGAAAAACTAGAAGAGCTAGTTCAACTACTAGTTTAGTTATTTACTAGCTAGGTAGTTTAATTTGTTTAGTCTAAGATTAGATGAATACCACCTGTTATGCCGAAAACTACGAAAAGTTAAATGCATGGTAACAGATTTTTCATGCTACATTTGTACTGAAATGGTAAAGAAGATATTATCAGAAACTTTTTATTGTTACATTGCCATTATGTCCAGCTGCAAAAATGTGTGAAAATGAAAAAGAAAATTTGTGGAGTAGTTAGTCACAATCGCATAGAGAGACACATGCCTCTCTTTTCATCCAAACTTTACTATAATACATGTGAATATATTTTTCTCTACAGGGAATGAATGATTTTATTGTCTGACATCCCTATTAACTGTATTTCAGGATTTTCCCCCCTTTTTATATCTCTCTCATTTGAGATTCTAGCTCCTTTGTGTCTTTTCAGCATTAACAAAACTGAAGCAGTTGACCTTCTTATTATAAATAATAAACTTATTTCCTATGAGCATTGAATTATACACTGAATGCATTGAACTTTTGCCATGCCTACACCTAACAACTTCTTTTTTCTTCTGTATGGTAATATGCAGAACACGCCTGTTCAGTCTTGAGTTAGAATGAAGATGAAAGGTCTTAACACATTTTCATTAATATACAAATGAATGAGTGGAGACTTGCCAGTTTACTTCTCACTGAGATGCAAATGCAAGACGCAAAAAGGGAATAAAGATAAAAAATGTAGGTTTGTGTAGTAAATAACTTGCTATCTTATTTCAGGAATGTCTCTGGTATAAGTAAGAGAGTGCTGGAAGGTAAGCTAACATATAATTTCCTGACCATAGACTTACCTGTTAATTTTCTCCCTGTGTTTTGAACCACCACAACTATCTGTTTACAAGACAAAGACTGAGCATAACTTGAGGGTTATTACATTGTAAATTCTTCCACCAGAGTCAGAATCCATGAAAAATGCTCCAAGTTTATGTTCCCTTTACCTACAAAGTCCTCAAAAGGACTCCACTCCAGGCTTTACACCTGTAATGTCTTCAGTTCTCACAAAAAGGCATGGAATAAATTAATGAGAGTTATAAAATAAACTGACCTACTGGTAAGGTACAGTATAGTACTCCCAGTGTCTCATACATTTTTATTTGAAATATAGAATTATAGATTCATAGAATGTATTGGGTTCGAAGGGAACCTTTGAAGATCATCTAGTCCAATTCCCCTGCAGTAAGCAGGGACAATGTTACTAGATCAGATTACTGAGAGTCCCATCAAGCCTGACCTTGAATATCTCCATGGAAGGAGCCTCCACCACCTCTCTGGGCAACCTGTTCCAGTGATCTACGACTCTCATATTGAAAAACGTTTTCCTAATATCCAACCTAAATCTACCATTTTCTAGTTTAAAACCATTATCCCTTGTCCTATTGCTACATTCCCTAGTGAACAGCTTTTTCCCAGATTCTTTATAGACACCTTTCAGGTATTGGAAGGTTGCTATAAGGTCCCCCTGGAGCCTTCTCTTCTCCAAGCTGAACAACCCAAACTCTCTTGGCCTGTCTTCATAGGAGAGGTGCTCCAGTCCTTTCATCATCTTTGTGGCCCTCCTCTGGACATGCTCCAGCACTTTGATGTCCTTTTTGTATTCGGGACTCCAAAGCTGGATGCAGTACTCCAGGTGAGGTCTCACCAGAGCAGAGTAAAGAGGCAGAATCACCTTCCTTGATCTGCTGGCCACACTTCTTTTGATGCAGCCCAGGATATGGTTGGCCTTCTGGCCTGCAGATGCACATTGGAGGCTCATGTCCAGCTTCTCATCCACCAGTACCCCCAAGTTCTTTTCCTCAGGGCTGCTTTTCAGCACATCATGTCCTAGCTTGTATCGGTAATGAGGATTGTCTTGACCCAGGTGCAGGACCCTGCACTTGGCCTTGTTGAACCTCGTGAGATTCACCTGGGCCCACTTCTCTAGCTTGTCCAATTCCCTCTGGATGGCATCCTATCCCTCTGGCACATTAACCACACCACCCAGCTTGGTATCATCAGTGAACTTGCTGAGGGTGCACTCAATTCCACTGTCAGTATCATTAATGAAGATATTAAACAGCACTGGTCTCAGTACAGACCCTTGAGAGACACCACTTGTCACCGTCTTCCATCTGGGCATCAAGCCGTTGACCTCTACCCTCTGGATGTCACCATCCAGCCAATTCCTTATCCACTGAACAGTCCACCCATCAAATCCATACCTCTCCGACTTAAAGAGAAGGGTGTTGTTTGGGACCGTGTCAAAGGCCTTGCAGAAATCCAGAAAACCAGATAGAAGATAGGCCTTGCAGAAATCCAGATAGATGACATGCATATATGTATATATGTATAATGTTTCAGAGGGCCACACCAACATAGACGTAATTGTTGTGTTTTCACATTAATTCCAATAATTTCAGTACATATGAGTAATATGTCAAAACATTATCTTATAAAGATAAAGCAGAAGGACTTAAAATAATCCTGGACTTATTTATTTCATGTCTGACAAAATCATATTCCTGTATTTAGAACCCCTCAGCTGCCAGGGAAACAGACTCAAATCTGTGCAAAATTTTACTTAAGAAAAGTCTGACAGCAGAGAAACTGGAAAGCCAAAACTACAAGCTTATATTCTTAGTGCTCATCTTCACAGGCATACCCGATTCACAGACTGGAACGAGCTTCTGTCTCTTGGGAAGCTGTATTCAAGATAGCAGCTGAAAACAGTGTGACAGTCTGAAGTCTACTTGGCTTTGTAAGATAAGTGACTGGAAAACAAACTCAATAGAAGTGAAAATGATATAGTTAAACTTACAAAAAAATACTTTTCCTTTATTTTTAATTTCTATGAGGAGTCCACTCTTGGTTCTGGTGCTACCACAATCTTGAAGCCTAATAATGCAAGTGAAGGGCAACACTCCATTTCTACTCCATTTCACACTGTTTTCTCTGGACTGTATGCTAGTTGTAAATTAGATGAGGGTTAAGGTCTAGATTCTAACAGCTACTCAGGTGTCAAGAGCAGAAATTTAAACTATACTTAATGATCTAACTCCAGTAATCAGGTTTGAGTTCTAAAGCATTTAGTTTTAAACCTTCTTTGACATTACATAGTCAGTTGGATTTTGTACCTAGTCTGAGCAGCTCTCCAGCCTATATTTGCATATTGAGTGCAGGTGCAGCCCATAGAGGACCATGTTGGAGCAGATATCCACCCTATAGCCCGTGGAGGACCCCACACTGCAGCAGGTGGATGTGTCCTGAAGGAAGATGTAGCCTGTGGAAAGCTCACACTGGAGCAGGTTTTCTGGCAAGAACTGTGTCCCGTTGTGGAGCCATGCTAGAGCAACCTCTCCTTGAAGGACTGCATCCCATGGACAGGATCCATACTGGAGCAGTTCTTGAAGAACTGCAAGTGGTGGGGAGGATCCACATTGGAGCTGTCTGTGAAGAACTTTCTCCTGTGGGAGGGACTCCACACTGGAGCAGGAGAACAGCGCAAGGAGGAAGGAGTGGAGGGACAACATATTACGGGGCTGACCACAACTTCAATTCCTTATCCTTTCTGCACTTCTCCGGGAGAGGAAGTAGAAGAGTCATGAGAGAAGTAAAGCCTGGGAGGAAGGGGGGTGATGGCAGGTGGGGTTTTTTTTGTTTTAATTTCTCACTGTCCTACTCTATTATTTATTGGCAATAAATTAAATTAATCTTTCCCAAATTGGGTCTGTTTTGCCCATGACCATAACTAATGAGTGATCTCCTTCTCCTTCTCCTTATCTCAACACACAAGAGTTTTATCTTATTCTCCCTGCATTTTGCCTATGAGGAGTGAGAGAGGAGCTTGGTAAGCACCTGACCAATATTAACTCATCATAATTCAATTGTATTCAGAAACTAGATAATTTTCCAATTAGGTTCTTAGAAGGACTCAACCTCCAAGCATGCTGGGATTTCTTCAAATGTCCTTGCTAGACTGTAGAAAATGTCAATGGATACCATTGTTTTATTTTAAATTACAGAATAAAAGAGTGATTGAAAAGGGACCTGCTGAGAATGAGTATTTCAATTCTCCTGCCTAAAGGAGGGTCTGCTAGAGCAGGTTAATCAGGACTGTGTCCAGTCAGGTTTTGAATTCCAAAGGATAGAAACCCCTCTACTTCTCTGGGCAAAGTGTTGCAGTGTTTAAGCATCACAAAATATAACTTTTTTCCTCTTATGTTTAAAGGGAAATTCCTATGTCCAGTACCTCTTTTCTTTGTTCTAGTACATCCTTGTTTATCTTGCACTTGGAAGTCAAGATCTGGACCTAGTCCTCTAGATGTGTCTTACTGGTGTTGAGTAGAAGGAAAAGATCACTTTCCATGACCTCCTGGCAAGGTTTTTGCAAATGCAGCCCAGGAGACCATTGGTTTTCTTTACCACAAAGGGACATTTCTGACTCATGTCCAACTCAGTGTCTACTCTGATTGCCAGGTCCTTCTCTGCCAAGCTGATTTCCAACTGTCCAGACCATGTAAATCACACTACACTCATATGATGTATCAACCACTCCCTCCCCCTCTTCCCCCGCACACATTTTTCTCTCATCTGAAGACTTCTTGAGGGTGCAGTCTATCCTATCATCTGTGTCATCAATGAAGAGGTTAAACAATATTGACCTCAGTACCAGTACCTGGGGTACACCACTGGAGACTGGCTTCCAGCTGAAATTTATGCCACTGTTCACAACCCTCTGAGGCCAGCAGTTTAATCAATTTGCAGTCTACCTCACCGTCTGCTTATCTAGTCCATACATCAGCAGTTTGTCTATGAGGATGTTATGGGACACACTGTCAAAAGCGTTTCAGAATTCCAGATAAAAAACATCCACTGGTCTCCCTTTATCAACTGCACCAAACACCTCTTTTACAAAGTTATTGGAATAATAAGGAATGACTTCCCCTTTTTTAAATCCATTCTCGCTCTTCCCAGTCACTTCCCTATCCTTCATATGTTTTCCAGAATTATCTGCTCTGTCACCTTCCCAAGCACCAAGGTGATGGCGAACAGACTATAGTTCCCTAGGTCCTCCTTCTTACCCTTCTTGAAGACCAGAATGACCTTTCCTTTCTTCAAAGCTCAGTAACCTCTCCCAAACTCCATGATCTGTCAATGGTTTTGAAACATGGCTTCACATTGATGTTGGCCAGCTCTTGTTGTTGTCGGTTGGCAGTACTCACTGTTAGAGGAAAATATATCACACCTGATCCAAATCTTGTAAGAGACGAGGTTGCTGCAACTCCATGCCCTCAAGTAGCATCAGTAGTGAGGTAAAAGATACACAGAGGGTGCACACATACACCACATACATACATATATGAATGGCTAACCGTACAGATCACAAGTAGAGATTCAGAGTACCCACAGAAACACAAACAGCACCAATGGCCTTATCTTGTTCCCTCTCTAGCTGAGGAGGATGGAAGTTTACCAGTAAGAACTATATATATAGAGACAGTCATAGAATCACAAAATGGTTTGGGTTGGAAGGGACCTTGAAGATCATCTTGTCCAACCCTGCTGCCATGGGCAGGGACACCTCCCACCAGACCAGGTTGCTCAAAGCCCCAACCAACCTGGCCTTGAACACTTCCAGGGAGGGGACATCCACGACTTCCATGGGCAAACTGTTCCAATATCTCACCACCCTCACAGTAAAGAATTTCCTCCTAATATCTAGTCTAAATCTGCCCTCTTCCAGTTAAAAACCATTTCCCCTCATTCTATCAGTACCTGCCCTTGTAAAGTACAGGGTGGATCTCCCTCACATCTAGTCTCAGACAGCCTTCCAGGTGGCTGCTCCAGCAGCTGGATCCCACTCTCTTTGGTTGCTGGAACCTAAACATAGGAACCCTAAGGTCACAGCCTCGCTCCAGTTGCTGGTACAAACTTTCACACATGGCTAGTCTCGCTTGATCCTTACTAGGATCATTGTCTGCTTCTATCAGCCACTAAAGGAAGGAGGAGTTGGACTTGTTGTTTGGTTTTTTTTTTGGTTGGTTTTTTTGTTTGGTTTGGTTTGGGTTTTTTATTATTTTTTTTATTTTTTCTGAGCTACCTAGTTCTTTAATGTATTGTGCATCCAAACACACTGCTTTAGACACTTCTTTATGTTAAGCATTTTAAAATCAGGAATTATGCTTCTAGATCCTTTCCTGGACTGAGTCTCAAACTTCAGGCTGTCAGATAAATCTAATGACTGAGAATGAAGAGAACTGGTAAAGTAGACTTCTAAAGTGATTAGGAAAAAATGAAAGCAGCTTATTAACTGACAAGAAACCACCTGTTTATAAGGAAAATATTATTAATGAAAGATAAGGGAACCTGTTTGGATATTACTTATGGAAACATGTTTGGGGAATGAATACAGTTAAAGGTTTAAATTGGGCACTTTGTCTTTAAACACAGAACAAAATATAAATTCTAAGCTTTAAATTAAGCTTTTGCTATAGCAAAATAAAAGTAAAAAGGGTAGAAATCTGATTAGATTAGAAGTGAGAGTGAATGAATTATTTTGTATAGTGTTCCCATTTTACTCATATCCTTGTTTTTTATTGTTACTGCTATAATTTCCAGAATCAAAGACTATACAGAAAAAAATACATTAAAATGTCATATTGAAAATTCAATTCAGCCAGATATACTTTTGAAGTGTCACAAAAACAGATAACTTATCAAGAAAAACATCAGTAGGGCCTGCCAAGAGAAGGAAGTTGACCAGGGTAAATAAAATAAATCCCAAGGCTATTTGGTCATTTAACAGCATTTGCTTACTGACCAAGCGAGGATGTTTTAGGGCTTTGAAGAGTAAAATGGTGGTCTGGTGAAAGATGAATGGAATTGGAGGAATCCTTTTTGAACCAACAGTGGCTAGTTAGGGCAGAATATATAAATAGAAGAAAAATACTGAGCTTGAGCTTTACTTGGCAATAGTTTTTCTGCTGAAATAAAGTAATATATTTCAGTTCAGTGAGCACAGTTTGCTCTAAGAAGAACCGAAAACATATGGAGAATATGAGGTCATCTGGAGAAGGAGTGCTAATGTTTCCTAGTTTTCTCTAGTGTTTAGGTAATTCTATAGTAAAAAGAAATAAAAAGCAAAAAAAAATTGAAAAGAAAAGCAAGAATATATGAAAGTTATAAATCAGTCAAATAAGTCACAGGAAAGAATGTGATGTCTTTTGCAGAGGCAACTTAAAAAGCTTGCCTTGAGGTTACTTTTGTAAGTTCCTGACAAAACTCATAAATTTTGTTTTTAAGCCTAAATGAATGTTTTCATTAAAGTCATATGAATTTAACAGAAATCTTGAGGTTTTTCAAAAATATTTTGATAAATATTTTGAAATGCATGCTACTGCTGATTATCATTCGCCGTTTCCCAACATGAAGCTTACTGAGTCTTGAAGAAAGGACTCATCTGGTCTTCAAGAAGGGCAAGAAGGAGGATCTGGGGAACTACATGATCTATTTTTCATGTTACAACTCTGGTGATATCCTGCAGACACAGACCCAATTCAACACATCCATGTAGGATTGGGACGGGCTGCTGTATCACAGAACAGAACATGAAGCCCGAGGCAGTTAGAAAAACTAATAAAAGCCTCTGGTAACTAACTAGGCACCAAATAACTCCTTCAAATCACAGCAGTGGCATTTCTGAACATTTTTTTTCTCTCTTGCTTTTTTTTGTTGCTTTTATTCTTTAATAATTTAGCTGAGGAAGAAAGAGCTAAGTTGGATTTCCTCGAACAATTCCATGATAGTATCTCTCCATTGACTTTTTGCTCCTCTAATGTACTGAAAATGTGCCCTCCAGCCACCTGAAGTATTTGAAGTATTTATGCTACACCATGTTCATGAAAGGTAGGGAAAACTCTCCAAAAAAGTGTGAGGTCACTGCCAGCTCTCTGTTAGGCAACACTACTGGAACTGCAGTTACCTGATTGTTCTAAGCTCCTTTTCACTAAGCCTGAAAAGAAAAGAAAAAAAATATAAGGAATTTATGAGGAGAATGGGGAGTTCAGGAATATATGCAAAGCATGTAATATAAGAAAATAAAAGAGGAATAACATACTGGACAAAAAACACAGAGGGAAAATTCCATTTATTATAATGTGATTATATAAAGAAAAAAAGTTAGGGCAATGTTATTTAAGGAAAAGAAGATGTAATTATAAACAAAAGAAATGAGATTGTCGAAGTTTACCATAAATCCAGGATGAGAGGCTGAATAGTAGAATAGAACTGGATTTTTAAAATTTGCATATTTACATTCAAATATGCAGGTCAGATAATGCTTTGTTCCCTTTGGCTTGTCACTTCTCTGTTTTATCAGCTCCTTATTTGGTGGGTGGCTTTTGCAAACTATATTACTATTCTCAGTATAGCTTGTGTCTTTGTCCAATTGATACTCAGTGTACACAAGGAAGGCTTGTAAAGAATAAAAACCGTAGAATTTTTTCCCACCTCCTACTTTTTTCCATTGATCTGAGAGGCCAAAAAAAGGTATCAGCTAATCAAAGATGAATGTTTGACCCTTGGTACCAGGTAAAAACACAATAAATTATTCATTATTCTTATTTGAGTAGATCTCTTGAATACACAAATATGCAGACTGAGTTGCTCAAATCTGAAATTATAATGCCCTTTTTAGAACTATGAATTCCACTTTTGGGAATACAAGTAGACTGCTGTTTCAGAAAAGGTACACGTATATAGAGGAAAAAAACACCCAAGTTTTTTTTGTGGAGAACAGTTAAAGTGAAAACAAATAGGGAAGTAGTGCTCTTTCAGGCCAACTGGCAAATCAGGGCTCAGCTGCCCTTTTTGAGTCTGTGAAGTTCAGCAACAGCAGGAGCTAGAAACATAATCATTATTTATGTATGGGTGAGATTCTGAGGGTTTAGGGAGCTCTCATACCTACACATTTGAATTTTTTGCTCATGGACTCAGACATTCTGCTCACCTTATAAAAATGCTGATTGACTTCAGGACCAATTTGTGAACTTTTTCTTCTTATTGGCCTGTAGAAAATTGAACATATAGTACTTCCCTAAGCTTCACCCTGCATCAGGCCTCCATCCATACTCACTTCTTCTTAGATCATGTAAACAGTAACAACAATAACAAAATACTGCTTCTCTAACAATTAGCCAATTCTTATTTAGTTCTTCTTGAGCTTCACACAGTAGGCAACAGTCTTAGGTACCAACCTCCACACTGCTGTCTGTTCATACTTAGTATGTATCTGTTTCCAGACTGATTGGGGTTCACTACTTAATCTAATCTCACCCAACAGAGCAGATAAAAGATATTTCTGTAGTCAGCTGTAGTTCTGTCCAGCTAGATCAGTAAATGAAGAGCAAAAGGCCAAATAAGTGCTCTCAGCCATTTTGGACTGGCTGACAGGTTTTTGCCACACCATACTCCTGTTAACTCTAATCAGAATGGTAATAGTGTCTACTGGCAAAACCCAGTCACGATCAGTGAGGAAGAAGCAGTGTGTCAGCTGCAGCACATTGCTGGCAGAATCTGAGGCTCCTGGCTTACAGAAATGGTAATTGGATAGATGAAAATGTTGTAGTGATGAGGCTACAGGCAGCAGAAGATAATACTGATTCTATTCTGTCCAGGCAAACAGTTTTTATGTCATTCCTCCAATAGATTTCTTCAGTTTTATTTGACAAGTAGTAAATGGAAAGAGGAGGAAGCTGGAGAATACCATGAGATTCTGGTAGGTAGCAAAAGAAAAACAGTTGCCCAGATAATCTTCATTAACATAACACACTGGAGAACAGGCAGCTATAATGATTTTTTAAATATTGACTCTGACATTCTGAAGTGAATAACAGCCACCATCTTAGCTGACAGCAGCTGCCAACTGTGTGTGTAATAATTTTTCAGATTTTTGTGGTGCCTACAATGGACAGCAATTTTGTGGGTGCTAGGGAACGCACCAAGGAATTTAAAAGAGAAACCTTTTTTTTATCCCATAGCATTTCTGCTTATTATGACAGTCATAGCAACACAGTGAAAAGCTTGATCAGAGAAGTGATGGCTGCATATTTATAAGGTCCATAGCTCTTGTTTCCCAATGGATTTTGTGTCATTTCAGTCAGAAAATTGCCTCCAGACAAATGCAATAATAAATTGGAGAAATAATTTTCTGCCTTTTCTTTCACTGTGATGAGCCTGAACAAGTAGAAAAGTGAGAATATAGTGGTCATCCTGAAATGCTTATTTTGGTAGCACTAAATCATCATGCTAGTGATTGTTTCATGATAGAGTCTTTACGGGAAAAAAACCCTACAAACGATTAGTGCATGTCACAACCTATAAAAAGAAAGATTTTTCTTTCTTTGAAGATAATGAAAAAGGATTAATGTCTTATAAAAGTTAAGATTTGAAAATTATAAACACATTTCTGAAAACCAGGTGAAATACATACATTTAAATTATCTGAAGTCATTAATGCAAGATCCAAGAAAGAATTGTAGGTCTGAAATGTAAGGTTGCTGAAACTTAGAGTAGATGCCTAGATTTTTTTTGTCATTTTGTGTGAAATTTTCATTAATCATCCACCAATAGATGGATGATCAATAATTGCAATTTACTGAGTTCAGAGTTACATACAGCTAATCATAAAGGAATGTCAACCATCAGTTTTTCATCCCTTTCTGGTGATTAGGAAGCTGAGTCAGAAATTGAAGAAAGCTTGTTTCAATTACTTTTATTTACAGTACAGAAAATTATTTTGGGGATAGAAATATAAATGTGCTCTTAGAAGAAGGGATTAGCTTTATCTATTTTAAGATATTATGGTATTTACATCCTTTATTGCAGGTGCTCGATTTTAGAAGTTTTCTCTCTTTAGGTATTATATCTATTTACAGTTTTAAAAGATTCCTTCTGCATGTCACTCTGAGGACTAAATCATGTTCATGCTCTAAATCTGGGAAAAAAAAATTAAAAAAACAGGGAAAATATAAACAATATACTTATCTCACTAGAGACAGTGAGAGGGACTAGTTTCCTAATTTAGGGGCATGAACTAGATAGTGTGATGCCTCCTATCAAGGCTGAGTAGTTACCAAGGAAATCCAACTTTTCTTTTAACCTGATGTCGTGGTTTAGGGCTGAGTCGGCCACTAAATCCTGGACAGACGTTCTGTCTGTAACCCCTCTCCCCTCTCCCCTCCCCAGAAGGGAAAAGAGAATAAGGGAGAGAGACTTTATGGGTTGGAAAATAAACTAACAGATTTAACGAAACAACAATACTAATACTACAGATAATATTGTAAATAGGAAAATAATGAATTATATACAAATATGTACAAATATATACAAAACCAATATAAAATACTCCCCCCACCCTTCCCCCCCAATGACAAATACGTCACCAGAGGCTCTGCAGAGCCGGGCACTGGAAAAGTCCCAGACCAAACTCAGCAGCAGGTGGGAGCAGGATGCAGGACACACAAATCAGGATCAGCGGCAGACGAACGAGCAGGATTCTGCTCAGGCCTCGGCCTCTGCAGGATCAAGACGGACAGAAGGGTCAAGATGGAAGGAACGGTGGAAAGGGCAAAAAGCACAAACAGGCAAACAAGGGATGAGACCCTCGTGATCTCTCGGTTTTTATACCGAGTATGACGTATGTGGGATGGAATACCTAGTCAGTCAGTTTTGGGTCTGCTTCTCCCCCCGTAGGCGCAGACACAGCACCCATGATGAGACAACTGATCTTGAGCATATCTTCTAGCAGCGCTGTTTGGGAAAACATGCTGCCAGTTTTCAGCAAGTTCAGTCACTTAAAAGAGATTGAGCTGAAAAGTAAAATCACTTAATAGAAAATTAGTTCTATTTAGCTCAAACCAGGACACCTGAATAAATTCGGAAGTATATGAGATGCTCTGATTAACTATTTAGTACTAATAGGAGACTGTCTTCTCCTACTGTTGAACATGAGACCCCCTGTAGAAAATACAGAATTTATAGAATCTAAGGATGCCATTAGGCTTAACTATAATTTAGTGAGCATATTTTCCTGGGATGGAGTAATAGTATTATTTTGTTGCCTTCAAGAATTCTTATAAATTGAGCTTCAGATAGTCTTTGGATAAAAATGAAATGAAGTAAAATTAAATAAAAATCTTGAAAACAGGAAGTTGAGCTATCATTTCCACAAGTATATTAATAACCAAGCTTCTTCTTGTACTGCTGCTGACTTCATAACTCCTGATGTTCATACCCATGTTATTAAGAAAGATGTCCTAACTGAGAACAACTGATTGCCTTAAGATTATGTTTTATTAATAGCTGAGGGAAGAATTCAAGTATTCTACTTGCTGGATAAATATCTGGTTTGCTGCCTATAATAGTAAAAATTGTAGAAATGAAAACTGAGAGCACTGTATCTGACCCATAAAATTATTTAGGCTCCATTATTCTTAGTTTGTAATTTTACCTTCTGGCTTCTCACGCAGGGATAATTCTGGGGAAATGTGAAAATGCAGAATTTATTACACTGGAGTATTTTAAGTAGGTGTTCCTTTGAGCTTCAGTATTTCAAATCCAAATGTTTCAAGCACTTAGTCCAAAGAACTGTGGCCAATCACAGCTTAAAATGACATCAGCTTTACAATTACAAGCTGTTCTTCATCAATTTCAGACTTCCAGAAAAAAAGGATGATCTACTTTGTGATACCTGTAGGTCCCAAAAGGACAGTCAAAAGAAATATAATTGCACTAGATAAATAAGTTTTTTTAAAAGGCATTGGGCTTTGCATGTCCATTAATGGCAACTGGAGAAACCTCTACGGTGAGAATACTGCTTCAAGTTATAAACATACTGCTTGATATTAAAGTGCTATTTACTGTGAAGAAAATGATCAGAATACTTATTGTGAAACTTTTTTCAGTATCTACCTTTGCAAAAAGAATAGAGTAAGAAGGAAGTGAAAAATCAATATTATATAAAAATATAATCTCCTCTGAGGTCATTCACAGTCTTACTGGATTCTGGATAGGCAAGTAGCACCAAACCACAATAACTTCAACGTGCTCTTTTTCTTCCATGTGCATTGTAATCTAGATGGGCAGGAACTTCCATTTTATAAATTGTTTGTACCTTGATAATGTGATTATTTGAAATCAAAGACATTGGGCAGTTACTAGCATATAAAAGTTGTGTTTTTCAAGGTGGTTTTATATCAGAAAGTACTGTAATGTGTAGAGAAAGGTACAGTACATTATGAAAAATTAGTTTGCTTGTATCATGAAGCAGTAATTCAATTTCTGTACACCACTCAGCACTTCAGTGAAATATAGCCTTAGCAGTTTTGTTAGGTTTTGATCTCACCTAGTACTCTTCTTCCATAAGAGGTAGGGTACTGCCATTTCTGCTTGCAACATGCTGTTGCCAAGGTCTTTTTCTTTCTCCAGAAAGGAGAAAACCCACAGCTATAGCATTTCATGAGAGGACAGCCTGCAAAAAGCGGAAGAAATCTCCTGTCCCTTTGAATGTAGATTTGGGGAGCAGAATAAATTCAAATTACAGACTCTTATTGTTAATAATATTTTAAGATTTGAAAATAACCCTGCTTTTCTGGTAACACTCACGATAGTTTGCCTTTATTTTTTTTTAATAATATGTTTTTTAAAAAAATCTCTGTTATTTTGTAGGGTGTTAATTTTTTTTATTTCTTCTCTGAGTGATGACCTTATAAAACAATTGCAGATTATGTTTATTTTGCAAAATCTGTCTGTATGTAGAGCTACTTTGTTCTGCACTTCATCAGAGTTCCACAGGAATACTCTCTTGAAAGCTTTCATTTGACTTCCTTATACAGAATGATCATGTGAAAATTAGCTTCATGGGAAAATATTCTCTGAAGTTGTAAATTTATGTTGTCTGGATTTAAAACTGTGATACTTTTTTGGGCCAAAGTTGTTAGTCAAAGATATCTTGCTGACAGCCTTTACTATTAGGAAAAACAAGGATGAAGTGTTTCTTTTGTGTATTTACAAGAATATTCTCACAATCTTGTTTCTGCTAACACAGGATAAGCTGAACTAGATGAGACAATTTCTTTTCTGTAGATCTAAGCTTCTATTTTTAATATGTTTTTACAATATTAGTTTTTCTCACACTTTTCCTTAGACTCAAGACACCACTGTGTCTTAGTTTCTCTTCTGTTTTTACTACTCTACTTGTTTGGTTTTGCTTTTCTTTCTCTCTCTTTTTTTTTTTTTAATATTGACTACATTACTTATCTGAAAACCCCCCAAAATCTCCACATCCTAAATAATGCTTAGAAGTAAAATTATTTCACCTAGCACAGGGTAATTTAAATGTTCCCTCACCATGTTTACAAATGGGCACTTGTATTGGGTTTTCTGTGAGGGATTTTGTGGTTGTGTCTTTGGTAACGGGGGAAGGGCTATGGAGATGGCCCTTTAAGAAACTACCTGAAAAGCTCTCCTTTTGCCTTTGTCAGCCCCACCTCTGACCAGGGCCAAGCCAATCAGCGTCCCTGCGAATACATGTATTTAAGGGGGTTGCACGGCATGCCTCGCTCCGTCTCTGGCACCGGCCCTGACCAGCGTGGCCCAACCCCCCCTCCTGGCTGGGCTTGGCCGGCCCTGACCACAACTTAAACTTAAGCCCCACTGCAGCTCACTCTGAGAAAAAAAAAAAAAAAAAAAAGAGAGAGAGAGCTGGGATCTCCATAACCATCAGAAGAGAGGTGCAGCGGAGAAAGGAGTGGGGCCCGAGGAGAACTTTGAAGAACACCAAGGTCAGTTTTAAATAAAGAAAAGAGAGGGAGGAGGAGGAGGACGCAGAACCCAGGTTTCCCCTTTGCAACCTGTGGTGAGAACTAGGTCACCTGGTGGTGTGTGAGGGAACTGTGACCATGGGCAGATCCAGATTTGGAGTTTTGTGGACTTGGGCTGAAGCAGTTTTGTGTGTGAGGGAAACTGCAGCTGTGGGCAGACTCATATTGGACTTTTGAGGACTTTTTGAGGACTGGAAAGGGGGCCACGTGGAAGCAGAAAAAGAGACACACTGGGCTGAGTTTTTTTCTTACTCTTGAGAAGCATGTTGTGGGAAGACTGACCGCAACCTTCCACTCCCATCCGCCTGCGTCTCAAGGCAAAGGGGGAGGGGGAAGGTGAAGGAACTGGGAACAAAAGCTGAGCCTGGGAAGAAGGAAGGGGTGGGGGGAAGGTGTTTTGATTTTAAGATCTGATTGTATCTCCCATTGTTCTACTCTGATGTTGGTAATAAATTAAAAAATTTTTAATTTTTTTTTTTATTCCTTACGATGAGTCTGTCTTTTGCCTGTGACCTGTTTTGCGTGGTGAGAAGCCCTCCCAGTCCTTATTTTGACTAGCCCTTTTTTTGGGGCATCATGGTGCTCAGGTCCTAAACCACAACAGCACTGATACACTCAATATAGTAATGAAAATAGCTCACAACCAAAAAACAGGTTGCTGAATTTTGGTTGATAGTGTGCAGACAGTATTTAAAGTTCTTGTTTGAGAATCCTTTATAATCTCCACTACTTGTGTTTTAAGAAGTGTTAAAACACAGATTGATAGGTGAGATTTTAGTGAGATAACTTTCTATGTCACCTTGATATCTCTTTGTACATCAGGAAATGGAACACTTTTTACTCATTTCTTTTCCATTCTATGAACCCTCCTCTCTTGTATAAATGAGATACACCAAAACATTGATCCTTTTTATTTTTTTTTAACTCTTTGAAGTTCTTTGAGAAGATTCATTATCTAGCCTGGGTGCATATGTACAGTTGTGTATCACTTGAGCTATTAAAAACAGTGTAATGCCAACTAATCTGAGTGAAGGCTTTTCTTGAAGTTAATGGGAGTTTTGTCGTTCACTTTGGTTAAGCCAGGATTTCACTGTCATTGTAAAGCTATTTTCTGACTGTCTGTGATAATATTTCTTTCTGTCATAACATAGAAGATCTCATAAATAATAGAGGTAAACACTTTTTTCTGATGAAGACTTATCATTTTGAAGTAAAGAGTTTTGTACTGAAATGTACATCTGCAGCTAAGGCATTTTATTTGCTTTATTCAGAGATTAGATTATTTGAAATGTATCAATAAAAAAATATTTTCTCCAAGAGCTTTAATGATTATGGATTAATTCTGGGAAAGAGGTTTACAAAACAAGTTTACTGACCCATGACCAATGCTGTCTACTTATACAAATGTATATTCAGGACGTATATGATTTTTCTTCTTTCCACTGAAAACATAAAAGATGAACACTTTGTACTGAAAAGCAACTGCTCTTATGCTCTTAACTAGGACAATGTGAAGAGCTCTGGTTTGTTTGCTGATAAAGAAGACACTTTCAAAAGCACTTTTCACTGAGACAACAAATGCAAGAGAGCAAGAAATTAATAATTGACATTACATTTATTACTTTTGAGTCAGCCACAGGTTGTTGCATATGATTTTATGTCAGCTTTTAACACCACGCAGACAGGAAATTTGAGAAAAGGCTGAATGTAGCAGGTTGCAGTGTGGATGCCTAAAGTGGCATATATTCAAATATGCTACGTATAGATCAGCATGGTGGTGAACCACTTATGTGTAACTCAAAAACCCCAGATCATATCTTTACCTTACCCAGCAGGCTCATCTGTCCAAGAATGGGGACTTCCTAAACATAGCCAGTAATTTTATTTTGGTCTGGCATATCTGTGGTCTAGAATACCAACAGTAATGTGCTAATTATTATTCTTTAAAAAGCACAAAGGAGATCAAATGTAACCTTGTGTTATGGTTTTAGCAAAAGAAATACACTAAAATGACACTTTTTGCAAAAGTCAAATTTGTGTACATCTTCTATTGGCATCAATCTCATAGTAGAAGCTGGTTTTAACAACTTGGTATCCTCAGGGGAAATGTAGTTATTTGAGTCATCTGAATGACACAAAAATAGCAGATGTTCAGTGAATATCTAGTCTCTTTCTTCTTTCCTATTCTGCTTGTTAATATAAAATTAATTATTTTAAATCAAAAGAACTCATTTTGCTGTTTGTACATCAGAATAATAACATCTACTTCCTCAGATGTGGAGATAGAAGACAAATTCTGTGCCGATTTCTATATACTAATCTGTTTCTAGGATTTATTACATATTCCTTGCTATGACATTTTAGTTTTGGGGAACTGCAGCATACAATTTGATTCATATTACTGTGGCAGTACTTTTACACATCAGTAAATTCTTGACCCTTAAAATTAAATGGAAAATTCCAGTGCATGGTTTCTAACAACAAAAAAAATCTGTTTAAAACACATTAATTTAACACTTAGGTAGGGAATTTTCACAGCACTTACTTGTCTATGTTCTATCTTACTATTGTAGGACAATCTAGGGTAAGCCCCAAGAATCAAAGTCTCCTAGTTTGTTTTTTTTTTCTTAATAAAAACACCCCATCTACTCTCTCCCTTTCCTAAGGGATGCAGTGGTTCATACGACCTTCATAAAAAATACACATTTCCAATGCAGAGCTCTGCGTATTCATTTGCTGTGGTTTGTGCTGGGTAGCAGAACCCAGCTGCATATTATAGCTTCAGCTTGAGAGGATTATTTTTCTATTTCTTTGTATGCAATGTTCACAAGTCTTTTTCCATCCACCTCAAACCATGAAATACACCCTTATTAACCTGCATTATTGTCTTTCAGTTCAGAGGTAGGTTATCACAATAACAACATGCTTGCTAAATGTTTCACAAGATAAGTGGAATGAATAAATGAACTTCATTCAGGAGAAGATTGACTAGTGGCATATTATCTACCTTTACCATAGAAGCTTCCATATTATTAGGTTACAATTTACACAGGCATCATATATTGTTTAAGCAAGAGATTGGATTGGAATGGGAGAGGGTCAATGCATTGAAGTGTTTGGTACTGAAATCCTATATTCATTATTCAGATTTATACTTCCTGTCAGTATCACCTGATTCCCTGGACCAATTGTCCTCATTTGTCTCACTAGGTGTTAGTATATATAGTATGCACTACAGCGAGAGCTAGTAGTTTAATTTTCTCTCAAAAAATCTAGTCTGTGGAGATGTCCAAAAAAACAAAGAAAAGTGAAATAAATGGAGATGATATGGGAATTCAGTTAAAAAAAATCTCACTCTGAAAGAAAATGCTAATATAGACACAGCCATTGATAAGTGATTCACATATACACACTGAATGAATAATTTTCATACATTCTTACTTCATTATTGCAACTAAATACCTAAAGATATGGATATAGATATCTAGATATAGATACAGATATAGATATTGATGATACAGATACAGAAAAGTAGACATACAGATAGAGACAGTAAGAGACAGAGATATAGATAAGGGAATTATTCTGACGAAAACATTTAAAAGACTGATATATAAGGCTACTTTTGAACCTTAAACCTACAGTTTTCTACATTCGGTAACATGATATTTCTTGCAAATTTTCCATTCATACACAATATTCATTATCATTGTGACATAAATAAACCCATTAGATTTTAACACATACTACATTGCCTGGGAGTATGCTATACCATGTAGACAATAACCATATAATTTTAATGGCTATGAACCTAGATTGTTTCACGTAGGCTCCTCTGGGATTGAGAGTTTTGAGGTAAGAAGATTGAACAAAAATGGTCATGTTTTCTATCCCTAATATTTATTATATTATCCCTCTCAAAAAAGGTGATTCTCCCCTGGTCTGAATACTGCTTTTCTCATTTTCTTATTTCTTGCCTGTCAACCTTCTTAGGATATAGTTAATAGCAATTAAATACTGGTTAGTACATTCAGACATAGGTGTTAAAGGCCTCTGCTTTTGTTACATCATGATACTATGCTTTTTTCTGAAGTTAAAAAAAAAAGAGAATTTTCACCACAGTACTCAAGTGTGCTACGGTCTTTAAAATAAAATATAATGTGTAAAAGAATGCAAGTTTTGGAAAATAATTTATTTTATATGATCAGATAAAAAAAAATATGACACAATGAACTTCCCTTCAAAAGTTCTGGAAACTCTGGAAATGTTCAAAGGCATGTAGCTGCATTTCAGTACCTTTTCTACCAAAAAATTAAAGAAGTGTTACATCTGAAAGATATGTTCATTACCCATCTTCTACTTGAGTACCTGCCTCTATATTGCATAATTTTATATTTGTTTTCTGAATTATCTTTTTGTATTCAAATCCTGCCACCTATAAATTTTGTACATATTTATTTCCTCTAAAAAAAATCATGTTTTGAGAGCTTTTAAGATCAGATGTCTTAAATGTTCATGAAAGCATGCTTGGAAAATTGTTATAATGAAAATACACTCAAGATCAAATCGTTACTATCAAAGGCAATTCATGATCACAATGAATTTAATTTAATGTACCAAAAGAGAGGTTTCTTAATAAGGTCTTCCTGCTTAATTTGACACATCTGTTATGTAAAGTCAAATGGATCTCTATTTTGAATATGTTGCTTTGGGGAAAAAAAAAAGAAGTTTTAAAGTAAGCATGGACTCAGCTAGCTACATGTTATAATCTACTGGTATTAAAGTAATTTCTTGAATCTTTACTTCAGATCAATGTATTTTTTTAAATTGGAATATTCTTTCTTTTTTGTTATATTCCAAATAGGGAAAAAAATGGTAAATACTATTTCATTTTTAAAGGAATGCTTCTCTGGTCACCTTTGAACTATAATGAAGACTTCTTTAAGACCTGTTCTCATATTATTTTTTTCCAAGTGTAGGTATTTGAGTCTAGTTGCCAGATGATAAGGGAGCTCACAGAAGTTTCTGTTTAAATTCCATTTTAGATTCTCTCATCCTTTATTTAACAGCAGGAAGGCATTGTTATTCTGAAACTTTTGTTACCTGTGGTGATGCCATGACCCATACTGAGAAGAGGTAATAAACTTAAAAAAAAAAAAAAAAAAGAAAGAAAGAAACCTACAACCCCCTTTAATTACTAAAAGTATTAAATTGATCTGTAAGAAAAATAAAAGGCAGTGGATACTGATAGGATTGTCTGTCACTTTGCCAATTTTCTCTATTGTGCTATTTTTTAAGTTGTTAAAAAGGATTATAGATATTTTCTATCAAGAATTGGAAAATCCCAGGTGTCCAGGAGAGGCTGGAAGAACAGAAGAAATATCCTGCTGGGTCAAACCAGTGCTCCCTTTAACCCAAACTCCAGTTTGTGACAGTGACAGTAAGATATGATGTTTAACTTGACCACTTTCTACAGTAGATCTTTCCTCATATTTCCAGTACAATTAGGAATCTGACTAATCTTTTTATGAACTCTTTATGGACTCATTGTCCATGAATTTTTCTGACCCATTTTTTGAAATTTCCAATACTGCCTACTTTCACAGTGTTGTGTGGCAGCAAGCTACAGAGGTTCATTTCCCACTGTGTCAAGTAGTCTATTTGTTCAAATCAAACTCTTGATACCTTAACTTGATTACAGTTCTGTTTGTGAAGAGCTAATCAAGGCTCTTAATGACTTGATAAACCACTGTCATAATTATCTTCTATTTTTTCCTCTCTGAATTGAAGAGTACCAGTACCAGTATCACTTCCCCACAAGGCAACATCTTCACTTCTTATGTTGCTATTCTCTTTCCTTTCCCTAACTATCCCATGTCCTTAGGATGTGGAGACCAGAACTACAAAAGATGTTGAAATTATTTTAGCTCTATATATCTTTGATGTGTCCACACCTTGAGTACTACATTACCTTTAGAATGAAAGCCTAAAAACGTAGGGACTCTTCATGAGCCTGTGGTTTCAGGGCTGTGTTACTTCTGTGTTCAGCATCATGTAGGCATGGTATATATTTCTTTACAGATAAATATATTTTAATTTATCAAAATTGATGCTTATCTTTTAGTTCACTCAGTTCTGTGATGTCCTTGTGGATCTCCTTATCATCAGCATGGCATTTGACTGTCCAGCAAAGTTTAATATCATCTGCAGAGCTGGAAATCTATTTGCTCAATCCTTTTCCAAGATCATTAATGGCCATATTTTCAATATTTTTTCATATCTGTTTACCCTTCACAACACATCTTCTTTAATGAGAGAAATAAATATTTTGCCTATAAATATAAGGGATTTGTTCTGAGAGAAGGGCAAAAATAATTTCTGCTGCATGCAAAAAAAGTTGTATTCCTTCATCAGAAGATATCTGTGCACATTACTGAAAGCTGATAGAACTGGCTATTGCATTTAGTGAGTTATTAATCTATAGGTGTGTGATAATTGGCTCCAATGTGGTTCACTTTTTTTTAAAGTATTCTTTGTATTTACTGCAAAGCTGCTACTTCCGAGCATAAAAATAGCTTTTAGGGACCAAGCAGTTGCCCAACGAGTTTGCATATAGTTTGTTTATGAAGCAGAACACACATAATAAAATGCTGGCTATTTTTATGTAAAAAAATGGAAGACCATTAAAAGAAGATTTAGTGAGTCATCTTATTATTTTAAAATAAAACAAAATACAAATCAAACAGTTCACCTATTCTCAATCATATTTATAATTATGTGGCACTCCTTATTTCTATTTTACCTTTGAATGCCATGAGATATCTACACTTCCTTCAAGTAACACGAAGAAAATTGTCCGGCCAATCTACTTTTAACATAAAAACAGAAAAATAAATGCACGCATTTTTTTTCTTTTTTGATAGCTAGTCTCACTTTGCTGAATAGTTATCATAAGAAGTGGAATTCTAGATTATTTTCTGCACTGCTGATGAAATTATATGGTCATTTTGAAAGCTGCAGCTACTACTGACTTCTTGTGGCTTCTAGAAGACATTCTAAGTATTTTAAGAAAATATTTGATTTTTTTCAAAAATACGTTAAATCATTTCATATAAGTGCAAACAGAGAAAAGCTAAGTGATTTATTTTAGTACAAGTCATAATAACTAAACAGGTGATGTATAAGAAGAATGCATAATATTATCAACAGAAGAGACGTCAAATTAAACAATATTCATAACATAGAATGGAATTCCAGAATATTTACCTATGATCTGTAATATTATCTAAAGACATCTTAAAAAGAAGATTTATTAAAGAAGTTAAGTCTATATTAAGAAAGCATTAAAATGGTGATGCATTAATTACTGTGGACTGACTTTTATCAAGTCTAAAATGTGAGGAAAAAGTCTAATGTGATGTATCTTAGTACTTACACAATCACTATATAAATGTCTGTGCACCGTTTCAGGGGGACATACAGTCATGTAGTGACTTTGAGGAATTTACAGTGTTTACATTATTATTGAGAGGATAGAGAGCATTATTATTGAGAGCACCAGAACAAGATCCCCAGGGAAGCGGTCATGGCCCTAAGTCTGTTTGTGTTCAAGAAGTGTTTAGACAACACTTAGATATTTGGTATAATTTTAAGGTTGCCCTGCATGGAGTTAGGAGTTAGACACCCATCCTTATGGATGTCTTCCAACTCAGGATATTTTATGATTCTGTCATTCATTATTTCTGTCTTTCATACAGTCACCCATTCAAAGACAGAGGTTCATCTGAAGAGCTGAATGCAATGTTAAATATTTAATTTAATTAATGGTCTATATATATTGTCTGGTTAGGCAGATTTTTTTGTTTAAAAATAGAACATGGTGATCCTTGCTGGTGAAAACTAATGGTCCCCCAAAGTTAGTTTCTAGAAGTATGAAAAAAATGCGAGCTGCTGAATTAGAATATGAAAACTGGGACAAGAGTACAACAGCTCAAAAGGATCTTGCAGATAATAAAGGAAACAGTTGCTGTGGTCTGAAACCCTAACTTTCAAAACCTCATTAACAATAACAGCAGTCTTACAGCTGCAGTGTTATGAAAAAATATGAGGCAATATTACAAGGAGAAAAAATAACTCATTTACTCTGGACATGGAGACAATGATCTTTTACGGGAAGCTGCAGTCACTGTGACAAACTCTGCTAAGAGATGACCTTACTGTCATAAACAGTGGAAGAGGATATACAGTGTGCTCTCAAGGAAACAATTTTTCTGAGTCTGTACAGGACTACAGAAACCTTAGAGCTTCCAGGGAAAACAGGGTAAGAATTCCAGGTGGGATACATCTCATTTGACTTTCTGCCTATATTGGTCTACAGAGTTGACATCTCTTGAGTAATCAGGCTGAAGTTGGAGGCTTGTGGTATCTCGCCAAGTAGTTGTTAGGGACACAGCTTCTCTTAGGTAGAGCACAATTAGGAAGGCATTATAAAAAATAAAATTAATTCCACAAGCACATGGTAGAAACACCAGAACTAAATTTATACAAGACTATTTGCATGTTGACTCGCTACATCCATCAACAAGCATCAATGAAGCAGTCTAACAATGAGTAAAGATCAAACAATCTGGAAGATGCTTCCCACCTTGTAAAGTTTATCCATCCTCTACCATCCCAACGTGGGGTGGCATGACTTTACCTTCAGGGGCACCTGGCCATGGGGACCTCTGGGGCTGTTGGAGACCAAGTTTATGCAGCCAGATCCACTATGCTGAGCTCCTGACTCCTTTCAGACTCTGAAGGCTAAAACATCTATGAGCAAGAACAGAGGAAGCAGAGATAGTAACTTTCCTGTAACTCTGTAGTATTTTCTGCATTATTAATCACTCTTTCACAGAGACAATACATTTCAGAACTCATTGACACAGAACCGATTATTGAGTAGCAGTTAATTCATTTAGTTCTTCTTGACCTGAAACATGATACTCCCCCACAAGAGGTATTCAATTTTTTTTATATATATATTCATAACCACACAGACATACATACAAAGACATGCATAAATGTAGGAATACATGAATTCCATAAATTATGATTTTGTCATAAATTATGATTTTGTCATAAATTACTTTAAAAATAAATGATTCTTGCTGTTCACTCTGACTCCTGGAAATATTGATGAAATACTGAAAACTGAGATTCCCATACTTTCAAACATATATATGCTTATCTTAAAGCAAATGCTCAAGTGGTTTCAGGATTTTGTTTTCAATTACTGATCCACTTGGCTCTCATAATTTTTAACAGTCCTAATGAAAAAAGGAGGTTGGTTTCTTGATTTCTTTTTCAGTTAGTTGTTTTGGTTTTGACTTTTTCTGTAGCAATCTCTTTGCCATCTCTGTTTTGCAATTCTAGAAAACATCCAAATAATAAAAGTACTCCACCAATACTAACAGCCTCGTTCTACTCTGATAACTCAAACTTGTACTGTAGACTAGCAATAAAGAGAGAGAGATTCCTACAAATAATTCATCCCACTGTTAATTGAAAACTGACCTAGCTGTAAATTAAATTGTATTACTTCTAGTAGTTTGACACACTCTTTAACAGCCTTTGCACCAAGCACACAGCAGGTTTACCATTTCATGGTTTCTGGAAACCTATCAAAGCAACGTTTTAACTTAGATTTTTATTAAAGCAATTTAACAAATAGTAGTAGTTCAGGGAAAGTATTTAGAATTGTAATTTAATATTATTAAACTACATATGTATAAAAGTCTGGGTTAGTTCCAAAACCATATGCATCACCCTAAAAACAATAACTGTTTTGCTCCAAGAGCACTGAAACTTATAAAATCTGATGTTCTATGTCCCTACATCTCTCTTGACTGCATTAAACTTGCCTTACTGAACACAGATATAACAATATTTCACCCCATGGTAATTTAAGCTTCCTTAGCTTTTTCTTTGACTTCCTTTTACAGCCAATAAATAACATCTGGAAAAGCAACATCACAGTTCTTCAGCTATAGTGTATCACATGCTTTCTGGTCAGCTGAGATGCACAAGGACCAGCAGTTCAGTTTGAACTTTGAAATGAATATACATTTAAAAATAACCTCACAGATTGCAGTGAAGTAGAACTTTTATAACTACAAAATATGAGAATTTCTTAGATTTTGCAGTTCCATTTAAGGTACCATACAGTGTTATTTACAGGATGCACACATACTTCAGTTTTCCTGTTATGTTATCATGACAGGTCACATACATCAACTGTTTTTCTGAGCAATGAATTCTTTCATTGATACATCAAATGTGATAAATTTAGATGTTTTCCTTAAAATTATGAGGGTTTTTTTCCTTAAAATTGCACCTTATAATGTCACTTCTGCTTATATTTTTTGGGTTTTTTTGGTTATTTTTCTCTTTTTTTTAACTCCCTAAGAGATTCAGGATATTAACACTGAAGGTAGTATGATTTTATTTTGGTGAAGGTAAAAGTTTGCATAGCTCTGTTGTTGAGTAGGTTATTTTATGATTAAGCAATATTGGTTCAGGATTCTCTTGTGAAATTTCATGCTCTCTATAGACTTCCAAGTTTCTAAACAGAAGTAAGAAAATATAATGCAAAATAATTCTTCAGGTATTTAGAGAAATGAAATGAGAAAAAAGACATCTATTTCTGGGGAATTAATAAAACTATAAGAAAAAAAATTCTCTAAAGTGACTGTTTTATTTTTCTATCCATCTATCCAACTAGTTACACATGCATATGTATGCGCATAATATATTTAAAAAATTGCAAATATAAGGTATTTTTAGCTGGCTATTCATATCACATAGCAGTGGTTTTGATACTTTTGAGTTGTTACCACTATCATGCAGCCAGATCATCTCTTTTAGCAGCCTTCTTCTGCCTCTTAGAAGAAACAGAGTTTATGACAGAAGGTCAATATGATCTTATGTTGTAGTCCTGAATTTAGTGAAGTCACTGCCAGAACTCACTTTTGAATTCTCATTTTCAGCTCTATCACAGATAGAATTATAACTTATCCTATGCAGACCTGGAAAGGAGCAATTTAATGCTTCTACTTGCTAACAAGTACATACTACCACAAAACATGAAAAGTTCTGTTGGGGAAAATATCCTTATAACCTCTGCCAATTTTATTTTCCTTCCATCATCACCTGAGTGAGGCATGGTAATTGCTGGCAGTGTACAATGCTGATGAGAATATATTTTCTGCTCAGTCTTAGTTTGGTTTTTTTGGTTATTTTTTCTTTTATCATTATTTTCTCTCTGTTTTTTTCCTGCAAAATAATCTAAAATGAATTTTCTGTAGTTATCTGGTCTGGTAGATATCCAGAGAAGGCTGCTGAGAAATATGGTTTACAAACATTGAGTAGTGAAAACAGAACATTAAAGCTAAAGAAATGTAAGATGAAGACAAAAAAATAATAAAATGTTACTTCTGTGAAAACTGTGGATTTTATTCTGTTTCCCAATTTTGAATTCTTTTAGTTGATATTATTTCAACTGGAAAAGAAGTTGTTGGACTGCACTGATTCTGGCTGGGATGAAGTTAATTTTCTTCATGGCATCCTGTATGGTGCTGTATTTTGGATTTGAGGCTAAAGCAGTGTTAATATAACAATGTTGTAGCTGCTGCTGGACAGTGCTTACATAGTATTGAGGCCTTCTTTTAGTCTGTAACCACACTGAGTTGTACAGGTTGCTGGGAGCAGACACAGCTAGGACAGCTGACCTGAATTGACCATGCCATATTACGTTATATTTCGCAATAAAACTGTGGTGTAGTCTTTCCTAGTTCCTTGGAAACTGCCTGGACATCAGTCTGCTGGTGGAAGGTGCCTCTGCATCACTTGAATTTTTTGGGTTTGGAGTGAGACTTTTTTCCTTTTTTTCTTCTTTGTCTTTCCTTATCGACCCACAAATTTTTGTGCTTTTGTACTTCCTGTTCTCTCTCTCATGCCACTGAGGGTAGAGGAAGTGAGTCAAAGGCTGGTAGGTGCTTACTTACTAACCAGGGTCAACTCACCACAAGTCCTTAAAAAAAGCAGGTGTCCCGAGGCAAACTGTTAAAGATATAAATTCTTAGCGATGATAATTGTATATTATCTAGGTACTTATTGAAGTTTCTTCTCAGCTAAACCTGGCAAATACCGTTAGAAGAATGGGGAGAAACATATTCATTCACTTATATAACATACAGTATACAACAAGACTTGGAAAAGCAACAGAGTACATACATTGTCTAAAGAAAATCTAATACTGTTTAGAGAAATGCAAACAGAAACCTGAAGTATGGATTTTTGTAGAGATTTGTTAATAGTTCGTATGAATACAATTTAGTGTATAAACATGATTTATTCATGTCAATGTGTTCAACATAAGAACTGTCTATAATTTAGAAGTTTTATGTAAACTATTTCTATTATACAAAGAAAAATATTAATAGAAATATTTTTCCATTGATTAAACACAGCCTGTCAGATTAAGATGCAATAATGCACTATAAATGTTAACCTTTTTTCCTAGTTGCATGATTAGTTTTTCGTAGTTTCAAGATTTGGTATGTGATGGAACACAAACATGCTTATAAAATAAACACACAAGAGGGATTTTGAAATATTATCCTTAATTTTTCTGACAGGACAGGAAAGGGGTACGTAGATACTAAAATCTTATGGTAAAAATAAACACACAAAATCTCAATGACATTGAGTTTTTCTGACAGTACATACGACAATTTAAATTTATATTAATGTTTTTCCAGGTATACCAGTATAAAGTTGAAAAGAAAGTAATGCTAGAAGCCTGCTGAATGACAAATTTTCACCAAAATATTTGACGCAAATATAAAGCTGCAAGGAAATGGGTATGAAAGTCTGTCTCTCTGCTTCTTCAGCTATAAAAATGTAGGATATCAGAGAACAGCACTTGCAAGACCATGTTGAGACAGCAAATTAAATTATGAATGACACAAGAAAAGGAAGAATAACAAACAAGGAGACCAGAGATGTGAGCAAAATATCAGTGATACTATATAGTTTCAGAAAATAATGAAAAATTAAGGATTTCATACATTCTTTTATTAGTTAATGCAGAGACTATAGGAGGAAAATTAATAAGTTTTCATTAAACCTACTGATAAATTAAAAAAACAACAAACAGATAAACTTATGAATATGAGATAAACCTGAGAATATGAGATATAAACTGCTTTGAACCATAGCCTTGTGTTGAAATAGAGCAATGCACTGTTACTGCTTCCTGGCTTTCTTTTCCAGCTGAAAACAACAAAGAACAATGAAACCAGGCAGGCACATGTGACCATGTTTTAATGGAAAGTGAGACTTTCCATTGGAATTTACCAGTTTGTTCACTATGGCCCTTGCTAATTAATAAGCAATTTATGGCTTTGCTGATCATTAGTCTAGTTTCACTGTATGTTTTCGTAACAGTATGTTGCTTATTTGCCATGGTATATTTTAACCCAGCACAGTGCTGTAATTGTTTATATGGGTGCTGTCATAAGTGATAATTTTATAGGAAATAGACAGAAAGTGGGAATATAATTTAAAGACATGTATGTTCAGGGGACACATGGACACAGAAAACAATGACAGGCACTGGATCTCTGCTGAGAGCAGTCCATTTTCAGCTGCTAAACTAAGTGAGGTTAAGTTCACATGGATATCCTGGCTTTATTTCACATGCTGTTACAGGTAACATGTACACAATAATGAGACAAGAAAAGCTGTAACGGGAAAAGAGTGTTAACCCTTTATATTCCACCCTACATCCTGCTTGCTTTCTTACAAAAATGTAGCTTAATATAAATTAACTTACTTCTTATGGATATTATATCAATATCCATTTATTTGGCAGTATGTGCCAGTACTATTTGTCAGTACAATGGCAGCAAAATGTGCATATAACATGCAGAATCAGTGATGGTTTAGCTGAACTTTCAGAGAACAAAGATACTTAATTGCCTATAAGACAGGAGTCTAAAATACGATTTAAAATACCCAATCTTCACCCATTCCTCAGAGCAGTTTTGATTCTTTTGATGGCCAGTCATATCCTTAAAGAAAGTGGGAGTTCCTATCTGAATTCTTGGAAAGTAAATACATGATTGTACTTTGCTTCTTCCATTATGTATTTGTCTAGCTGAGATGGAATTAATTTTCCTTATGGCAGCCCTAACAGTGCTGTGCTTTGTATTGATAGCTAGAAAGGTGTTGATTGCACATCAGTGTTTCGGCTGCAGCTGGACAGTGCTGGCACAGCAGCAAGGCTGTCTCTCAAACATTTCCTCCATTACCCACGAGGCTGGAGGTGGGCAAGATCTTGGGAGGGGATGTAGCCAGGACAGCTGACCCAAGGTGACCAAAGGGATATTCCACTACATATAACATCTTCTCAGCAACAAATGCTAAGTGAAAGGAGGAGGGGGTGGGGGGGTAGGTTGTTACATTTGTTATGACATTTGTCTTCTGGTGTAGCTGCTACGCATACTGAAGTTCTATTTCCTGGGAAGTGATTGCACATTGCCTGCTGATGGGGAGAAGATAATAAAACTTTTATTTTCCTTTGCTTCGGGAAGTAGCCTTTGCTTTTGCTTTAGCAAACTGCCTTCATCTTTATCCATGAGTTCTTTTTCATCTTATTTTCTCCTTTCCTGTCCTGGGAGTAAGAGAGTGGCTTGGTGGGCACCTGGCAGCCAGCCAAGATCAACCCACTACACAGTACAAACTTTCAAGTCAAAGGTGGCACAGGGATATATTGATGGGTGGAAAACTCAAATAAACTTGTCACAAGCAAGGATATACAACTTGCCCGCAAGAACATATGAAATTTATGGACAAGTACACCTTTCAGCAAATTATAGTCATTATTTTCATACTAATAGTGAGCTTGAAAGTGCAATGTGAAATATAGAACAATCTAAAACAAGATGATCTTTTTCTTCTTAATGGCAGAGAAACACTATGAGTAAATAACACTAGAAAACGGAAAACATTGATTTTAAATGTCTCTAAGGAACATGTATCTATCAAAGCCAGTCATTTAACCTCTCAGTAGAGAGAAGTAGGTAACTCTAAATAACTATTTATTTAATCCTATGGTAGATATCTAAAATTGATCGTGTAAGCATTTCCAAGAAGAACTATTTTTAATCCATCAGTTAAGAAGAGAGTCTAATAAATTGGCTCAGGTATTGACTTCTATGTTATAGATGCTTAAAGAGAATTTAAATGAATCTTATCCCCATATATGGTGGTGACATAGTTTTCCAATTTCGAAGATAAAGTATAATTCTGACTCTGCTTTACTTACACATCTCAGGCTGTGTACAGTCAATAAGACAATTTTCCATGTAAAAGAGAAATTAAAAATAGATTTAGCAGAAGGAAAAATCTAGCTTCTATTATTTTGTACAGTAAAATGATGCATTGGTACAGTATACAGAAAACATATACCTAGAATTACTCTTTAAGTGTTAGAGAGAATGCACTCCAGTAATGATTTAGTCAGGAGTTATACAAAAATAAACAATAAGCCTTGCACTGATATCTGGAATTTATGGATTCTACAGTATACATAATTTTTCTACTGGCATCTCATGATCCAAATTACAAAAATTATATCATATCTTTCTAATAAATAAGTATTATTAACCATAGAAAATCCTAGGCAATGATTTGACCTCTAAGCCTAAGGCTTTCTGTAATGGTAATATGGAGACAGACAATAATATTTACTCTAATGCGAGATGAACGGAAACTTTACACTAACATGATATAAACTAGCAGAAGTCCCTCAGCTCTGTGTAAAAGAAAAGAGGAAAAAATGACTTTCCATATGTTCTTTAACATTAACTGTAATGAGGTTGATTTAATTTTTTATCTTTTCACTTTGTTTCAAATGCTGGTTGCACAAAGAACAGATTTTTCTATTGCTGGAATAATTAAAAGGCACAATATCTACATAAGCATTAGATAACCTTGACTGTAGAGGTACAGATCTAACCTTCTAGCAAAGATTTTGATTAATTAGTTATGGAGATATCTCTCTCTCTCAGCTGACTGTAGAGGAGCCTAGATGACCTGGTATGTACATGGAGAGTGTGAAGTGAGAAGAACTCTGTTCTCACTAGCTTGTTTCATAATCATTGTAAAATAGAAGACAAAAAGACTTGTTTTAAAGGTGAGCAGGTTTACCCATTGAAAATCCTACTTTTTGCTGAGTTCTTATCTAGAAAGGCTGAACCTTGTCTATGGGGAGCAGAAAATCTCTCAGAGATCTCTCTTCTACTTCTCTATTGCAAACCAACAACAGCTAAGCAGAGCACTTAGAAAAGGTAACTATCCTTCAAAAAGAGTTATCATAATGTAGTACTTTCAGAACAAGATTAGAGTCTGACATGAGAAGAATTAAAAAAAAACCAAACCAAACTATCCAATACATGGATAATTATTGCCTAGAACTGGTGAACACTTATGTGATATTGACACTAGCAAATAAGAATAATCTAAGGACCACTCTGTGCTCTGAGAACAAGCGTCACAGCACACTTTGCATCCATATGACTAAAGTGTCCTTATCCCGTGGCAGCAGAATGGCCCTGCTCCTACTGTCTACTAGAACCACTCACTAGTTCAAGCTCCCTTAAAAGCTGTGCTTTTTCAACTTTCAAAGAGTGCTAGCTGATGTCAGAGACCATCTTAAAAATGTAAAAGAAAGGAAAATTCTTCGTACCTTCCTGAGCTTATGTTCAGGTCTTGTTACTATCATAGGCATAATGCAAAAGTGCCAATTTGGGTTGCTCAGTTTCTTGTAGACAAAAAATAAAATAAAATTTAAAAAATTGTTTTTTTCTAGTCTTGTTAGTTCTTTTCCTTTTTCTCTTTCTAGGTAAGGAACTTACATTTTCATGCTCTCAATGTCTACAGTCTGTCCTATAAAATACATTTCATAAGGCATGTGAAACCTAGAAATAAGAACTTGACCTAAAGGAAAGGGTTTGAGCTACTCTCTTATAGATCTTGGAAGAGGATCAATAGGTACTATTCCTGCCATGAGAATCTAGCAAAACCTACATCCTTTTTAAAAGCAAATATCAAAGAGTTAAACTGAACAAAACTTCTAATAAACTTTTGCTATATGTTTGCTAACTATTTCCCATGTGCTCATTAAAATGACTAATTAGCTTTTTCTCTTGTTACCTGAAGACAGGGACAATATTTTGCATTTGATTAGTCTTTGCCTCAGAAGTAACGGTTATTGAGACACAATATTAAACCATACACTCCTGTTCATAAACGCTATAAAGAACTTGTTTGTAGGTATTCATTGCACAGGATAGATGCAAGCATGGATTTTAGAAAAAACACATGATCAAGAATCAGAAAGAAATCTTATCCTGAAGTTACTTGCTTTGGGAA
>NW_010206047.1:35265-59558 GCF_000695765.1 Mesitornis unicolor
TGTAAGAATCTTAGTTTATAAGCAGCTTTAAGGGTTTCTTAAACCCTGAAGGTGTCTCTTTACTTCTAAATAAATAAAAAATAAAATCAGAAAAAACATAGGGACTGAATTCAGGCACTGAACCTTGTATGATATATGTTACTTATGGGATTTAGGTTAAGGAAATATTGAACTTCAAGTATTCCCAAACCTGTTTATAGCAGCCTAGTTGCAGTGGCTTAAAATGCTGTACGAGTTTGGACGTATATTCAAAAGGCAGAGCAAGAAACTTCTTGGGTAGGACTGGGAACTGAACTATGTGCCAATTTTTACTGAGTCAGTAGAAATTTGCAAGCCAGCAAAGTATTACCTGATTTCATGTGACGTGTTGGTCCCTTCATAATGTAGATTTTAAAGTTTAATTTTGTGGATTTGAACTAAAAGTGTTGCATGTTATGGAGTGCTTGAACTTCCTTTTCTCATAAGATTCATTCAAGGTTCTCATCAATACAATCCACAAATTACATTATCCACGTTATATGGGAGGCAAAAATAATTCTGTCAAGTTGCTCTCTCAAGGACTGTCTTCCTGATCCGGAGACCTGTCTGTGCCTGTAGAAAAGACCATGCAGTGAGTGAATTGCTTTAATGGCTGAAAGGAGGACTCTCAAGCAGAAGAGTACTTTCTCTCTGTCTGATGATGTGACACTATCTCAGCAAGGTTAAGAGCATGTTCTCAAATGTGGAAAGAAAAAGTACCAAGACTGAAGAAAACACAGTCCTGTGCCACTGTGCCAGAGTCTGTGCTCCATACAGCACAAATATTTTCTTAGACATCTTTTTTCATTAAACATCCATTTGCACTAGTGGCATTCCATATTAATAACTTGAAAACATTTTTCCTTAAAATAGAAAATATCAGCAAGACTTTATCCTTGATTTCTCCTGCTTATATAGACTATATAAATTCAGGGAAAATATTATTATTAGTCATTATTTTAATTTTTTAATCTGCAATATTCTTTTGGTCTGAAATACATCATAGAATCATAGAATGTATTGGATTGGAAGGGACCATAACTCACCTCTGTTTATATATTATTGATTAGATTTTTTTTTGGTACATACTAGAAAGAGTTTTTTCATCATACTCTTTCTTTGGAGTTATTGAAGGTATTATCCTGCAAGGTGTATGTGCTTCTTGTGATTTTTAGAAAGTATTGATTTTATTAGATGTAAGCATAGCTAGAAATTTACTGTATATAAATGAGCCTATATCTATAGAAGTCACCTACTTTCTAGATGAAAAATAAATCTTTTCTCCTGATAAGGACAAAACAAAAGAACATGAGGATACAAGAATCCATTTATGATACTTTATCTTGTTTGTCATGAGTAGTGAAATGGCTGTCTTAAATTAAACTTAAAATATTTTTTTCTTGAAGATTAAAATTACATGTAATTTTATCGTCTTTTATTTTCATATTTTGGAGCTGCTTTTACAGTTAATGAGTAGTTTTGGTCTTTATCATTAAACCCATACTTTATCTCTAAATATTGTTTGGTGTTCAGTGCACACATTTGAATTTCTGTGATCAAACAGTGGAGGCTAAGTTTATTACAGGTTTAGCTTGAGAGGATTCTGTTTTCATCCTGTAATGATGGTTTTACCGCCTCAGGTCTATAGTTCACTCCAAGTGTTGACTAGCATCACATTACATCAAAGTTCTGAGACTGAATTCATACACAGACAAATAGTAAAAGCTAGATTGTGACATTTAGACTACAACTGTTCAGAAGAGTGAGAATATAGAATTTCCCATTATATCTATATAAGCCAGAAAAATAAAAAATTAAAAAACTGTTGTAGCAGATGCATAAGAATATAGGCAAATTGGAATTTATCTAAACACAAATGTAAGGTTTTCTGCCTTCTTTCAGCTTCCCATACCTAGAGTTTAAAATATGACCGAATGAACTCATATAGAGGCCTGAAATAAGTCCCTCAACTTCTGAGTTGTTTTATCAGTAAAGCATGGGTAATGGTACCTATCCACCAAACATGGTTCTCATAAATATTGCAAAGATTTACATCTTGTTTAGCAATGTTAGGATATTTGCAATATGAAAGAATAAAAGTTCTAGAAAAAACACTCTTTTAAACTATAATACACATAATTGTACATGTGTCTAAGTAGTGAGAGAAATCTCACTACTGATGTATATGTTTCCAAGTTCTACAACATTCAAAAGATGGATTTTCTTTTCATCAATAAGTTTTGTTATTTTCTTCTCAATGTATTTGCTATTTTGCTTAACTTGCTGATTTTCAAAAAAATTATGTAAGATATTCTGTGTCTTGTATTTTCATGTGTAATGGGAAGAGTTTAATGATGGAAGAAGGGAAGGGAAGGGATGTCAGTTTCTTAGAAATAATAAAAATAAATTATTTGCTTCTTTTTGTGTGTATGCATGGACACATGCATGTGGGCATGTTTATATGTATATCAATGCCAGTATATGAGATTGGAAACTAGTGTGTAATCTGCATTACTTAATGATTCAGTTGCAGCAATATAATTTGCAGTTTATTATCCTTCATTGCTGAGTATAGATGATACATCAAGACTTGGTTTTATTACTCTAAAAATCTTCCCTATTTGAAGAGGACATGGCCTTTACATATGAATAATGTCAATATCAGACATGAAAAGTATTTTACTAGAAGTGGTGACTGAGTATCACACACCCTTAGCAAGTCTGCAGATGATACAAAAGTGGAAGAAGTGGTTGATACACCAGTTGGGTGGGCTGAGATACAGAGAAACCTCTATAAGAAGGAGAAATGGGTAGGGAGAAATCCTATGAAATTCCAAGAAATGGAAATGCAATGTTCTACATCTGTGGAGGAGTAATCCCGTGTACTATACAGGTTGAGGACCAACCATTTAGTAAGCAAATCTGCAGAGAAGGAGCTGGGGGTTCTGGCTGACAAAACTAAACGAGACAGCAATATGTCTTTGGAGTAAAGAAGGCCAACAGCGTTATGGGTTGCACTAGGAAATGCATTGCTAGGAGTTCAAGGGAGATGAACCTTACTTTCTACTCAGCCCTGTAGAGGCCACATCTGGGGTTCTGGGTACAGTGTTGTGTTTCCCAGAACAAGAGAGATACAGTGCTACTAGACAGTCCAGTGAAGGGCCACCAAGACAATTAATGTCTTGGAGCATCTGTCATATGAGAGGTTGAGAGCTGGAACAGTTCAGCCTGTGGAAGAGAACGTTTAGGACGTTCTTATCAATGTGTGTAACTACTTGATGGGAAGGAGTAAAGAAGACAGAGGCAGGGGTTTGGACCAAAGGGTTTTTAGAGGTCCCTGCCATCCTCAACTACTCTGTGATTCTGTAATTTAAGCAATGCATAATATGCATGTATATACCTCTCAACACTTTTAATAAGCACAATAGAAAAGTCTTATCATAAGAAAGTAATACAAAAATGGAAAGAATCCTGAATATATTACAAATCTTTAATGTTATGAGCATTTCCCACTAGCTCCATGAAATGTTCAGCTGTAATTATATCATATTATTTTCCTTTATTTCACATTGCATCCAATTATAACTTGGACTGCATATTATTTAAGGCATAGTGAAAATTATTTTTTTAGTAATGTATCATGGTAGATGCTGCTGCACGTATGATGTCCTTTCCTCTCAGGTAGATGTGAGAGTATATGTTTTATATTTCTTGAAACAATGTAGTAAATGTTTTTATGTTGGGTTTTGCCGATTCTTTTTTTTTTTAACTTAAGATGCATTTTAGTTTCTGTAGACATTTGTGTTTCTAGCCTTAAGGCTTTTAGTGTCAGTTATTCCAGGCTTCTTGACTTGTGTAAATTAAGAAACCTTCTTTCTGTGTATGCAATAAATTTAGATGTGGGGGTGATTTCACATGATGGGTTCAGAGAAGTATAAATGACGTATCATTATTTGTCAGGGCCACCTGTGTTACTTTGAAATTCAAACATAAAAGAAAACTGACTCTGCTGGAACTCCATGGGATTCTTTCTACTGGGGACTATTTGAACACTGAACAGGAAAATCTTTGGGAATATATTTATCTCCTTGTTAGTATTGCCTCTGCACTCAGCATACCTGTTACCTTAAGGGTTTTGAAAGTCATATATAATACTGTAATATCATTTCAGTTGCATTTGCCAAAGTAGACACGCCTATGTATGTGATCAGACAAGACCCAGCAGCACACTAACATGACACTGACTTCCTCTAGCCCATAACTCTCTGTTTTCAAAGAAAGAAAATCCAGAGTTACATACTGATGAAAATTATTGTGTTTTCCATGCAAGAGTCCCACCAGGACTACTGAAGTTATGGTAGGACAGTGAGGATCAGAGAAGAGATGTTAGATACACTCATGAATTAGTCTACTGCTTAATTTCAAATCTGTAACTGAGAGACATAATTTGGCATTTAGCGAAGGTAACTGAAATAGAGAAGCATCCAAAAAAGAGAGTTCAAATTTTTGATAGGCTCTATGACATAACCTGTGTGTCTGTACTGACTTCAAAAGGGCCTAAGGCAAAGAGATAAACTTAGAAACTTCTAGTAAAGCCTATAATTAAGAGATATAGTGTCCTCTGAAGAATGGTCTTTTGCCCCCAAAGCTGACTTCTTGTGGTAATTGGTTCATATTATTTTGTTTTATGAAAATAATATTTGGACTTAAAAAGATCAAAACAAGTTTATTTTTGTGAATGTTTTAAAACATTTTTAAATTTTATTGTCAGCTGCACGATTCAGAACTGGTCGACTATGTTGCTCTGTAGCTATTTCAATTCATAACTCCCCTTCAGTCTTCTCAGGTGTCTTGACATTACTCAATTTTTAAGACTTCTTTGTTTGCTTACATTTAAATTTATTCTGTTCAAATTATTCTCATAGTTTAACAGTTTTCTGTATTCAAGTTGCATTTTTGTGACTACTGCTAGCAAAAGAAATTTGATTAAGGACATATGTCGACAATGTCTGCAGCTTTAGGTAAACTATTTAATTCACTCAAATGATATTTCACTGTTAATATGTTAAACATTGGAGTTGAGGTTCATCAGAAAGAATAATTTCTTAAATAACTCTGAAATTCCAATTCTAATTCCTTGACTGATGATAAAATTACAACTTTCAAAAAAAGAATGTTAGCTCAGTGCTGAATACTTTGAAAATTCCCATAATCTGTCTAAAATCCATAAATGGTGTTTACACTTTCTCTTTGGCTGCAGCTTTATAGGGCTAAGCAGATTACCACCTCAGCCTAGCCACTGTATTTTCTCTCTCCTATTATATACGGTAGCCTTTCTTTGTTGCAGACTCAACAATCAGGCATGTAACTGACTGAATCTGGTATATTTAAAACAAGCCAGGTTATCTTTAGTGGTTTAAATAGTAGAACCTTACCAACTCAACTCATTTAGACTAAAAGAGGCTAGCAAATAATTGCAAGAGCAAGCAAACAGACGGAGGCACAGGAATCGCCAGGAGAGCTAAAGTAACTGACACCATGCCCTTTAACACGCTACCCCTTGACCAACATTGTCCTGCAGGCAGGGTACTGCCCACATCATCCAAGGTGATGTGTAGGGCACACTACTGACATGTAAGGTCTGATTCTCTCAAATCACACTGCCACTGGTGGAGCCAAGGAGCAGCACAACTCTTAGCCGCATTCAAAAATCATTTGCACGTTTGGCTTTTACTCTTAGATAACCTCCATGCTAAGAGTCCCAGGTGGTCCGCTGGAGCCATGGCATCACTGTATTTGCTATTGGAGATCAGATGTGTGACTGCATGGGACTATTGTTGCTCATTTTTCTTACTGCCTCAGTAAAGCTTGGTTTATAATGCATTGTCAGACTCCATTACTATTTGAACTACATTAATAAAGACTGAGATGAGACACTCCTTCTCTAAGGATGGGTTCAAATGCAGAAGGGGATGTGAACACACCACCAGACATACTTCAAACTATATAGGTTGTTTGCTGTGTTTTGTCTCTAATCTGTGGGCTACAACAGACAGGTTATTTTCTACTCAAATTCTGTGGTACTTGGAAAATACTTATAACCTTCACATTGGGCTACATATACTACTATGGCAGGACAAACATCCAAATATACCTTCAGCTTTCTTCTACCTAGCATTGGAGTTGAGCAGTATTTACTGGTCTTTTTTATAGGCTTTTTGGTCACAGTTACAATGAACTTTTCTTGAAACAAGATGGCTTCAATATTTTAACATTCAGTGCTATGTAGAAGAAAGCATGTTTGGTGCTGTCTCTTCAAAAAATGATTGAATTCTTGGAGAAAAATGTCAGTGTTGAAAACATCTGGATGGAAAAATGAAATTCTGAACTCCAAGAATATGGTATTCAGACTATTCTGCTTGAAATGTCAGTTCTGGTAGTCTGTATCAGTTGCCAGACTGATAAAATCAGTCAGTGACATAGAGTTTAGATATTAAGAAAATTACCTGTAATAAAAAAAAGAGCCTATAATGCACTATCTAAAGCCACTATTCTTTTATCAGAAAGACAATATCATAGAAACGGTGATTCAAGTTTTAATAACATTCTGGACATTTACTGCTTTTACTTATAATGAAACCATACGATTATGTGCCAAAAAGAAGTAAATTATGGCACAATCTGATACTGATATAAAAATAAAAGCTGAAAAATGTTCTGGCTTAGTAAACAACCTATTAATTCAAGATACTATTTCAATAGGATAAGACGCCTACAAAAACACTCTTTGTAACTCAGCTCAAATTCAGTTAATCTTATATTTTCCTCCTAGAAATAGATTTTCTCTTTTTTCCTTTTTTTTTTTCCCTTTTTTTTTTCCCCCCCCTTGTTTTAAGGAGTTTGAACATCAAGAGATAAACCTTAACTTTCGGATGCAACTGGAATTTAATACTGTATCCCAGTGAGAAATAGCAATGTATATGTCTTATGTGACACAGAAGGAAATGTATCCATTCAATTATGTCCAGTGTTTCTTTTAACATGGATTTTAAAAATAAATGTCCTTCATTTTGGTTCTCAGAAATGTGGGGTTTGAGCCAACACAGACATAAGCTAAATATGAATGACAGGCTTCTGATAAATATTATGTTATGATCGATTACACTGTCGTGTATATATAATGAATATATGCAAAGGCTGGCAAACCTAGTATGTCTGCTACACTATCTGAATCCAAGATAATGAGAAAATTTATAAAAGCCTATATGTCAAAAATTAGTCTCTCTCAGGTGATTGTCCTCCCTATAAACCTTAGCAAAGCTGATATAATAATTTGTCATCTAAAAATAATTATTGAGGATAATGAGGGGGGGATATTTTTTCACTTTAGACTCAGAGTTGCTCAGTAATAGAAATATCTAAACCTAATCAATTGTATTGATTTCCTAATTCGTGAAAGTGTAGATTAAAAGCTGCAGAGTATGTGTGTGTGTGTGGCATTATTTCTTCATAATTCACTAACCTGAAGCTCAGTCGTAATACTGTGACCATGACTGCAGTCTTTCAGTTTTCATATGACATTGCATATTAATTTATTATTTTCTGAATATAGTAAAAAAAAAAGAGCCAAACCAACAAAAAAAAAACCAAAACCAACAAAACAACCCATGGGAACAGACAACAAAAGAGACACACTGAATGATGCAGTAAGTAATACTTTCCCTCTAGCTATCAGCTATTCATTGCTTTTTTACAGGTGAAAAGTAATACTTATATCTGCAAAATGCTTTCAGATTAGATATGCCTGATGTATTTGTATTAGTTCTTCACAGATAAACTTTGCATAAAAGGAAATTTATTTATACTGTTGACAAACGTGATATTGTTTTACTTTACCTTATCAAGTAGTCAGTTTGAGCTATTTGAATGTATTATTTTCAACTGTATAACATTTTCTGCACATGTATTTTTCTCATCTTCTATTCTGATGTGAAGTAGTTTTGATTAAAAGTTATAAATTACATGTATATATGTGTGAATTAGGTTGATATTTTAGATTAGCACTGATATATTAAAATCAGAAATGAGTAGCCCCATCTAAACTGATACGGGTCACAAAACCACTGTGACTCTTATCTCTTTACAGAGACTACTTTAGTAAACACAGGCTCTTGGACTGATACAAGTTTGTGCTAATGCTCCCTGGAGCAGAATTAAATTACAATAGCTGACAGCTCTTTTCCCTGATGATTTATTTGTTTGTATTAGTGTTATTCTAGAAACTTAAGGCTTGCCCACCAACTAAGCCATTAAGGTTAAAATGCCTTCTCCAATCCTTTCAGTTTTGGTCTTTTTCCTGCATGTATTAAAGTGCATATGGAAGTATGAATGCATATTGTAATTTCAGTGTTGATTTCTAATGCAGATGTGCCTGACTTTTTTAAAATATTCTTTTCAAGTCATTAGCTGTATAAAGCAACATAAGTATTGACCAGATTTCCGCAAAAATATAGTCTGAAAGGTACAGAGAATTATATAGTTAAATTCTGCTGGTAATTTCTCCTGTGAATTAAATATGTGTAAGATATGCTGTTAAAAACAGAACTATTTGCTATTTACATTGTAAATTCTCACTGTTGTGCTAAAAGGCTACTTTAGAACAAATTTTGTAGCTCTACATAGGAGATCTTTTGAACAGAAATCTCTGAAACCGTTGTCTCCTATGGCAGACATAGCAGTCTTGTTAAACATACACTGGAGGTAGATTACTAGTTTCAGGAATGAATAATAGCAAAGTCAGTAATATTTTATGAGCAATATAGAAGTAGAATTTGATTTCTGTAAAGGACCTCAGTGATTCCACATAATCCAGGCAATTTATAAAGCTGGATGTAAAATATCGAAGAAATCAAAGCGGGCTGTGAGTATTGAGTAATTTGGTCACTCTTGAAGAGTTTCTCAGCTCTTTTCTCCATGCATACAATATACCCAAAATGCTACTTAACCCAGTAGTTATCTGTTTCTCCTTTATAAATTATTCTTAACTTTGTTTTTGATGTTTGACATGTATAGCTGGAATGTATGTCTTACCTTGACAGGGTAACAGGAATTTCCTTTATAAAAATACTACTACTGCTTTTGAAACAGTTATTTTAGAATTTTTTACCATATAGTATTATTTATTTCATTTTTCTGGGGTAAAACATCTGGTTACACTAAACTACTTTGGCTATAAATATATGTGAAACAAAACATGACCTTTATTGTATTATTATTGTATTTAGCACTTAGATATAGGTAAAAAGCTTAACAGAAAATATCAGTATGAAATTTATTATATTAACAAAGATTCTACGTCACTAGAAGTCTCCAAATCTTATTACAGAACTACTATCAATTCTTTTCAAAAGCCTATATGTTTAAGCAGTGTATGAAATTGTCAAAATGAACTATGCATGAAATGTAACTTGTTATTAGCTCATATGAAAAACTTTGGTGAACAAAATACGATGTGCAGTGTGTTATTACATTGCTGCTTGTGTTCTACAAAAGATTAATAGGAGACCACTGTAAGAGGCATTCTTTTCCATTTAATTCAAATATTTCTGCTGCTAATCTTAGAGGAGGGATAATTAAGAACAACAGAAGCTGAAATAAGTTTTTAAAATTCTTTTTAAGCGGTAGTTGGAGCGTGTTGTAGTTTAAGGGTTTACCAGCCTGAAAGGGAAGGACAGGTGGTGTCTGTAGGACCCTGGAGGGTCAGAGATCAGTACTGTTCCCTCCCCTTTCCGGCCACAGTCTATAAAAAAACGAGGTTTTCGCGGGCTTTTCCTGGCTTCCTGGGCTGCTTCCTGTGGCATCTCGGGACGGCTGGGCCTAGCTCCACGTGCTCGGCAGCATCCACCACCATCCGCTCCTGGCACCACTGCGGACCCTGGTGACGAGTCACAGCAGTCGCAGCGGCCACGAGGCACTGCTTGGACATTTGCACTCGGGACTACTGGGATCGGGTTTTGTATATAATTATCCTTTGTCCCTTATTAATTCCCTTTTCCTTTCTCCTGTTGTTTTCATTAAACTTGTTACAGTTTTAACTTCCAACCTTGTGCGGAGCAATTTTTTATTATTATTATTATTCTCTCTCTATTCCCTTCTCTTAATCCTCCTCCTGGGAGGGGTAGGGGCAATAGAGAGAAAATCCTGCTCTCTCTCTCTCTGACCCTTAAACGGAGACAGAGCGATCACCACAAATATTGTTTCCTCAGTGAAACTATTTATATTAGTCAAAGTTAGGCATCCTATATTTGTGCCTCTGAGCCCCAAAACTGCCTTTTTTATGTTGGAAGCTGAGCTGTTTGCTATATATAAACACACAGTCTTCAAAAAGTTCAATTTTCTGGTACACTTACATGCGTTCTAATGATGGGGGTCAGGTTTTCTCTCTTCCCAAGCTCCTGTACTTGCCTAAGAACACAGCTGACCATGGAAATTTAAATACTTAAGAAACCAAGTTGAATTTGATTATATCACCTGTCTTAATAATAGTCAGAATGTTCTTTGTAGAAATTTCTTCTACTGTACTTATCATAACATTTCTGTAGACTCTAAAGTCAGAGGAGAAGAATTTTGTACCCGCAAAGTAGAAGCAGACTGTTGAAGATACAGTGAATTTTTGCTTCCCTTGAAACCAAAAAGTAACTACACTAAAAAAGAGTATCAGGTCAATGTGTATGAGGATTTTGTAATGTTGTTACACTACTAACTGTATTCTGTAACAGTGTCAAGCTTAACTCTTTAATGAATATGTAAATGTCAGGAGACAAATAGAGACTTTTGGTGTAAGTGCATGAGTGGGGTACAGGACAAGACAGTTGAGAACAAAATATAGTAGAGAACACAATATAGTTTAGAAACCTCTTTAATTTTTACTCTAATATTGGCCATGTATTTTGGGTTGTTTGGTTTTTTTTTCATGAGTCAAATGTCTGCCCTTCTAATGGAAAATAGTACAGCAGGAGTACCTGCTATTTGGTATAACTATTACATTCTCCTCTACGTGCCAGCTTCTACTTTTCCGTGAACCCCACCCCCCAGCTTTATTTCTGTATCTTAAGAAAAAATAACAGTTTCACATCTGATCTTGATATATCTGTAAAATAGAAATACATGTTAGTAGACCCTTCTTAAAACATAAAGTACAAGTAATTTTTATATGTTGGTTTTTTTATTTTCTCCTAGGGGAACACTTAGTGCATGATAGGTCATTATTGAATATTGTCATAATATTTGGGAAAATAATGGTAGTAGAGCTGTTCAAACAAACAAACACAACCTGTCAGATTCTGAATTAATAATGTTACTGTTCTTTCATTACTGTCATATAAAAAATCTTAAGACATTATCTACAATATAGTCACACATTTGTAAATACATCTAAGCAATACTGGCTTCTAATGTATTCAGAGATGATTTCTCTGCCCTGATGATGTCACTTTTATGTCATTTGGCCTGCTTAGAAGTTGATCCAACAAACAGAGTTCATTTCAGTTATTTCAACATACTTAAGCACGTTGTCAGTAAGCAAGTAGTTTGAGGTATCCACTGATACAAGTAAGATTCAGACTTTAGGATAAGGGCTGAATGGATGGTTGCCAGTGACTGAGTAAGACAGAAATCTGCAGTCTTTATCCAAAGTGGCACAGCTATTGGGACCAACATATAAAGTGCTTGTTCCCTGAATCATACTGAAAATCTTGCTTACAACACAGTCATCACAAAATAATCAGAAAATATTCACCAGAAATTACTGTCTTTTCTCTGGCCCTGTTCATTTTGATATATCCTGTCACCTTCATGCTACTGGATAATATTGTGCGTTTTGCAATTTCTGACTGTAAAGGTATCATAAAAGGGATTTTCAGATACTATAAAACACTTCTGTACAAATTCAAAAGAGGATATTTATATCCATCCAAAATAGTGCAACTCAGTCTTGTGATGATCATGCAAAACTACCAATTTGAAATTAAAGGAAGGAAAAGTATATGATTTGTGAAATAGTTCCTCACTATATGGACTTTCTAAGTGCTTGAGAAAGCTAGTTTCAAAGATAGTTATCCAAGACTATTCATGATCTTACAAGGACCTTCTAACTAAGTGAAGAACCCAGTTCTCATCAACTCTGTAGAGAGAGCAAGCCTCATATCTTCTCCTGCCAACTTCATTTCCCCTCTTTAAGCCACAATTAAATAAAACAAGAAGCACATCCAAGCCGACATCCCAGATTGCAGTCTCTTTGATCCTGACCCTGACTTGCCATTCCCCATCCTGGGTCCTCATTGGTGAGGTCACTGTTTGCACCAGCCTTTTTATCATGCAATGCTCCTGGCTCACCTGCCCTTGTGGGGCAGCCAACCCTTGCTACTCCCTAACACTTGCAAGCAAATCTCTGAACTGGGGAAAATATGCTCTCTTGATCTTGCTTTTTGCTCTGCTCCCTTCTCTCAGGATGCTGAATTGCACCATCTCATGGTCTCTGTAGCCAAGGTTGTCCCCAGCCTTTGATCCCAGACATTCTCTTCAAGATTAAAAATCTACAAACACCTAAAGCAGCATAAGTGAATCAATATGCTTTCCTTTCACCCTTTAGTAGGAAAAAAGCTGTTTAGAAAATAATTAAAGGAGGGTCATATTCTTTAATTTTGATATCTCTTCTCATGCTAAGGAACATCTTAATTCATAAGTAGTACTTCAGGGGTAAAGAAACCTGAATGAGATTCCAAGTTGGTTCAGTGAATAAATAGCATGGATAAATGCAAGCAGTTACTTACTTTCATGGATTAGGTAGCATGACAGTATGCAAAATGTGATGTACTTGTGATATTCCTTTCTAAAGCTAAAATTATCATATTTAATATTCTAACTAGAGGCTATGTAGAATACATACATATTTACAAAGGTAAAGGTGATGTTTGGCTACTTTAAAGAATGTAAATCAATATTACAATGTTTATTTTCTATATTACCTTCCATTGCTTTTTTAAGATACCTAAACAGCTTACTTCCTTCCTTAACCAATGGCTGCCCAAAGTGCATATTAGCAGTTGAAAAGCATATAAGAATTCTGGATGGCTTAAAATGATAAAGCACGCTACTAAAACATTCTAATGACTTTATTTAGCTCAATGTTATTTGGGAAAAATTTAGCCGCCTTTCCCATACTCTGTGGAAACAACAAAATAACTCTCTCAGATTAGCCTAGGCTTTCAAACCCTTTGGTAAATGAGGAACATAAATTATTTTTACTTGATTGCAGATTTCATCTTTAAATTCAAGAGTAGTCAGCTATTAGTGCATTCCTCAGATGTGCCTTGGCAGAACTATTTACTTAACTCTCATTGTACTCCCTTTTGCCTTTTTCTTTTAGATGCACCCTAAAGACAAGAAGGCAGCTGACTGCAAGCCAGATAAATTATCTGAGATCCACTATCTTTTCTGTTCTCTTCTCTTTTGAAGATCCATTTTAAGTATTCTTAAACGGGTAATGTGGGTGAGAGTTTCGTATGTGCTAGGTAATACGAAACGACCTGTTTCTCCCCTGAGATTATTATACATCTCCAGTCACATTACATGTTCTGTCTCCTGAAGAGTGTCTTTGTGAATATTGCATGATAGGTTGAGCACACATAAAGGCATATGATAGACTTGCATTCTGTCATGTTTTAGAACAGGGGATTGAGCCAAATGAATTCTTTCCTCATAGTACATGCGTCTTTCATTGTCAGAGTTTGTGCCCCAGTGACTTAGCACAGCCTTGAATAAAGTTTGTATCCAAAGTATGTGTTTTACTTTGAATTGCAGATCTTGCTGGAAATTAAAACTCAAGGCTCAGTCAACCATTACAAGTTTCATGACACCATGAAGGGTTGGGGTGAATTTTGTAAAATAATTTCTGACAAGAGAGAATTGAAAGTTTTGTATCCTCAACAGTAACAGAAGTCAGAAAACAGAGATATTAAAATGTGAAATTCAGAACAAAATGAGTGATGTTAAATATAGTGACAAGAAACATACCAAAAAGTGTATTTATAGGAATGCTGAAAATCTGATGAATAGATAGGGATAGAGGAATGGGAATATCTATCTTTATGTGATGAAATCAGAATGATTGGGCTATAAGATACTTGGCCAGAAGAGGAATGACTAGTTTGAGAAACTAACCAATGCAATAAATAATACTAATAATTCCTTCCAATTCATCAGGAGCCAAAAGCCTGTCAGACATTCTGTAAATCTAACTGTTGACCAGGGTAAAAAGGTAGTTCTCAGATTTGCCACTGAATAGAAACAAAATTAATTCTTTGCTCTGGTGTCCACTGTCAAATAATCACCTTTAGTCAACCTTTTTTAGTAGGATTTGGCATATTGCCTGAAGTAACTATTTATTGAAGAGATTATGGTGTAAAAAGACAAAATGAATGCTATCAAACTCCCACAACTACTTATAGTACACATACAATTTGTTTTTAAAGCTCAGGGTTAAATTAGTTGAATAGCCATGGGTAACCTTCTACTTTACACTTTTTTTCTACCTGAAGATTGGAGGGTAGCAGATATGATATCAGTCTTTAAAAAAGAATTATGGGGATCTGGGAAGCTATAAGCCCGTAGTCTTGGCATAAGTGCCAGTAAGATTAGTAGCAATTAAAAAAGTGAGATTAGAATGATTTAACACATCGGTGAAATCATTGTTTTTCAAACAGTACCTGAAGGGGTGTTGTCCTTCCCAAATATTATTTCTTTGTGAAGATAATTGTGCTATAACTTTTTATTTCAGATTTCCAGTCCTGAATCTTAAGATTTTATTCTAAATTCTGAGCTGCATGTAGCTGGTAGGGTTCTTTTATTATTTGAGAATGTATTTTTTACCAGTTTTTTTTTTCTTTATTTCTTTATTCATTAAATCACTAGCTGTAGCATCATAGGAATATTGCAGAACCTTTGAAAATCTTCTAGATTCTAGTTCTTCTAATTTTCTTCTGACTTTGCATTTCAATGAAAGCTATCAGTGAAGATGAAACTAAAACAAAAAAATACTGTCTCTGTCCCAAATCATGTCAATATTCAACAGTCTGTCTCTCATATATCTTCTGTCATCAACCAGAACCTGTGCTTCGTGCAATACTTTACGTCACTACTGTGCTTATCATTCACTTATGACTTAAGTCTGTTGTTTCTGTCAGGTAATCCTCCTTCCTCTTCTGTAACTGCCTCACACTAACTACCTTTTTCCATCTGTGTTTTTTCTGAATTGATAAGGGAATTCAAGTTGAAACAGAACAAGTAAACTTTTTAAATTTATAAAGCAAAGAATTATGTTGCTGTCAAATTTCTGCGGGACATTAGAAAGAATTTCTCTACAGATGATTAATAATGGAGAGCCGATTTAGTTTTTTCTAACTATGACGGATTCACATATATGTACGTGCATGCATTTCCAATTATATCATAAACAGAATAATGCTTCACAAGGCGATGCAGCATTTATCCACAAGATTGATACTAGTAATGTTTGTTAAACAAAACAGACAAATGGAGGTTTGGACATTGTGACAACTGAGGTCCAAAATGCATATTAACTGCGTTATACATATACAATATGTATATACACATTATTGCACAGTACATTATTATCTGAAAACTGTATAATTTAAAAGATGAACCAATATAATTTCTGTAAGTATTTGGCCAGGACTGTGTTAAGCAAACAAAAGATCTAAAAACTGCGTCATTCACGCCTTGGAGAGAGCACATAAAACTAATCAATGTCTATATCAAACAATTGCAAAATTATGGACATATAATGTGGAAAAAAGTGAATATCAATCTATGGATTTAACATCTATAAGAGATACAATTGTGTATTGAATGGACACCTAAAATACAATAACAATAATGTACCTTGAAATCTCAGAGCTTTAATTCGATTAGGAAGTGTATGCACTTTTTGCTAATGGCTGTGCTAACATAATTATGATTAATGAAGCTTGTGAATAATCAATAAACATGACCTAAAAAGTGGCATGCCAAACCTTTGGACTTCAGAAAAGTAAGTAAACTAGAAAAGGAAAAAAAAAAAAGAATATGTTACTTTTTGAGGTATTCAAGGTCTAGTAGTTTACTTCATTGTTTATTAATTCAACCTGATCATTATATTTGGTTGTCTAAAACAAAAAACAAAGGTCAAGTAAGCAAGCTGTAAATGTCTGTTGAATATGAGCAGGCATGAAGATTTCAATGCTTTTAGCTAGACTGCTAACAAGATAGCATTCAGTTGCCTATTGGATGGGGAAATGCAACTCAAGTTTGTACCTCATCACGTAAGTGTGATTGTGCATAGCTTCATGCAATTTTAAAAGAAGAAAATAGTGGTAACAGTGGAGCAAAAAACCAAAACAAAGAGGTCCCCCAACCCAATTAATTGCTTCAAAAATAACAGGTAGTTAAAAAATTTATAGCTTTTTTGTGGAATATTGATTTTAGGGATCAGACAGACATAGAATGCATACACAAGCAATCAAAGAGTATCCTTCCAGATTTTAGTTGACATTACTACACAGAAATCAGTATTTTTTTATAAAAATTTGGAGAAATTTAATCATGTATGCTACCCTAGATTGTTACAAAACTCTGAAATCCAGTCTGTCTATGTATTGCCATAGATATAATAAAGCTTGTATGAGACTACCTGCAGCCAAAAGTTCAATTACCTATGAAAACTTCCCAGAAGTGGAAGAAAGGAAGGAAATAAATGAAGATGACTGCAGAAGACAAACAAAATTTGTTATTTATTGCAGAAAATAAAATGCTTACTGTTGGTCATGGTTTCGACAACAATGTGGGAAGATTTAGATTTATTTATTGTTTTTTCATGCCTTAGAATTATTATTACTTTCTCTTTAAATTCATAGCTTTGTGGAACTCCATAAACTAACTAGATCATATTGATGGTGATATGCTAATGCTGTAACTCTGGCAGTATATTACAGGTATTAGACAATGTAAGAAGATAAAATAAAGATAATAATGTTTCCTCATGCTATTCCATTTTTTTTCTTTTAAAGTAGAAAAAAAAGGCTAAAAAATGTTGATACTGAAAAATATCTTCCAGGACTACATTATATTTGGTAATTGACAAATGAAGTTTTTAAAAAAAGTATAAAAATTTATTGAAATGCTGAAAGATAAAAATTAGGAAGATGAATGGAAGCATGTCTTTTATGAAAGATAAGTGAAATGTGTTCTAGTTAAAATACTGATATGTACACTGTTAAAATCTGAATGAAATAAGCTAATTCTCAACAGAGAAAATAATAACACTAAAAGGAGAATTTAGATCAGAATTAATTTTTATCAAAGGTATCCCTGACAACTGTCAAGGAGTAATATAAGTTGTTTAAAAATATTGCTTCAATAGAGCTTTGTGAAACTACCAAATAACAATGGAGATTAAAAAATTCTAATCTACAAAATTAAAATTTCTTGAAAGACTTGGCTGTATACAGGTTTCTACCACAAATATATATGCTCTCTGGATCCAAGTCATCTTCATAGATCTGGCATACACCAGGTACTGATCTTGATCTACTGGTGTTGCCGGGCTTGATAAGGGAGAACCAAAGCTCCCCTGAAATTAATTACTGTCAATACACATACTAAAACCAGCAATGTATGGTAGATTCACATTCGCATTTTAATAAAAAGCAGCAACTGTCTTCCAAGAAAGGCTATTAAACTAAGGGGGATGAGAATTATTCCATTTAATGGAATCAGTTTAATGAAATTAATAGTGGAGTCATATTCCATTTGGGCTGACAGGATTTATACTGGAGCTTGTCAGATTTAATAACTTTAACACTGACTTGAAGGAGACCATGGAGTGAATCAGTCAAGTTTGAAGATAAGACTGTTCTGTGGGTGCAGCTGATGAACTCAAGCACTGGGCTGGCATTCAGACACACTTAGAGGGATCAGCATTTTTAAGGAACTGTCATGAGAATGGTTGAGAGCGGAGCACTTGTCCTACAAAAAAAGACTGAGGGACTGGTCATATTCAGCCTGCTTTGAGTCTACTTTGGGGAGCTGTAAATGACACCCACCCAAAATACATGCCTAAGATTAGTTTATCAAAAGACAGAGCCAGGATCTTCACAGCAGTGCATGGTAGGAGAATCAGGTCAATTTACAGATTGGATATAAGGAATAACTTTTTATGATTAAGATAGTCAAACAGTGGAACAGGCTCCTAGGAGAGGCTGTGAAGCCGCTATCAAAGATTTTCAAACCAGAGCTGGATGAAGCCCAGAGCTGTCTGTCTGAACTCAGAGCTGTGCCTGCTAAGAGCAGGAGGTTGGGATTAAAGACCGCTCAAGCTCTTCCCAGCTGAAATGTTCTATGTTTCTACAATTCTCTGATATTTCCTTATTAATGCCTGAAGTGCAGATTATATATCAGACCACTGAAATCTACTACATTATAACTAATTTGAAATTAGTGAATGATGATTGTCTCTGATGGCTATGTACAAAGTTTTTTACAGATAGGAAAACAGAACAAAGAATTTTTGTCTTATTATTTGATTTCTTGGTAGAACAAGTTAAATTTTTTATACTACTTAGTACATATGTTCAGAATTATTTGTAAAAAGTCATGCAGGGCGCTTGTTGCTGGACAGATAAAAGTGCATTAAGAAAATTTGTTATTTTAAATGCTTGAATTTTTTCCTTTATGAGTTGAACTCAGCAGGGTGAAATTCAGATTAGATTAAAGTCTATGGTCCTAAGAACAATTACAAAATCATGCTAGATGCACAGACTATCCCAGATGGAAATGCTGAATGGTCAAGATAACAGCAAGAAACAATTGTTTTCTCGTAGAGAAAGAGGTTATTATTTAATTTCTGACATATTGAGGATTCCTACAGAGGGATAAAAAGTGACAGTCAAAACAGTTTTGCTGTTGGTTTGTTGATTATTTTTTAAAAAAGAACTAGAATTCATGGGGTTTTTTTGTCAATATTAGCTGCGATATGAAATTGGGGCCATCATCCCTATTATTGTCATCTACAGAATAGCAGTGACAAAAACACTGAAATTTATTATAGTATAGCTAACTGGAGCAAGGAAAGTGTCAGCCTTTTAACATCTACAGGACTTGTTGAAGGTACATTCATCAGAAGATCAAAGATTACCTTATTTCTCTAATTTCCAACACTGGAGACACACAGAATGTGTTTTTCACTGTGTACGATGGACTAAACAGAGCTAGCCATCTCAAAATGTATTTCATACAGTAGTTAGAAGATTATTTAAAAAGAAATGAACAAATAAAAAGCTTACTGTGTGAATACTGTAAGAGATCTAACTGTGCCACAAGAGAAAGCAAGATCAGCTCAATGCCCCATTTTGCATTTGTTTCACATGAAAAAAAACCAAACATAAAACCATCAAACTAAAATATAAACTAAATAAGCAAAGTAAGGCTGTTAATTGCTAATTTCAAGCACTAAAGATAGCATGTTTTAATGAAGAAATAAAGCTTACCCATTGTCTTTTCACAACAGGCTCTCTTAAAAGGTCTGTCCCGACCTTTTTTAGAAGCTCCTTTGAAGTACTGAAAGGCCACAACAAGGTCTCCCTGGACTCATGTCTTCTCCTGGATGAACAACCCGAACTCTCTCAGTCTGTCCAAACAGGAGAGGTGTTCCATTGCTCTGATCATTTTTGTGGTCCTCCTCTGGGCCTACTCCAACAGGCCTATGTCTTTCCAGTACTGAGGACTCAAGAGCTGAATGCAGCACTCTAGGAGGTAGACAAATACATATATATTTTAAAATTTTGCCTGAGTTTTCTCTGGGGAGATCATACTGTGGCTTTTTGAAACTTAAAGGGAGTGTACAGGACAGATGGGAAAGGAGTTCTTAGTAGGGCATGTTGTGATAGGACAACATATAATGGTTTTAAACTAAAAAAGGGTGGATTCAGACTATATATAAGGAAAACATTTTTTACAGTGAAGATGGTGAAACACTGAGCTTGCTGAGAGAGGTGGTAGAAGCCCCTTCCCTGGAAACATCCAAGGTCAGGTTGGACAAGGCTCTAAGAAACCTGATCTAGCCAAAGATGTCCCTGCTTACTGCAGGGGGAGTGGGCTAGATGACCTTCAAAGGTCCCTTCTAACCCAAAACATTTTATGATTCTATGATTCTGTGACATAGATATATGTACTGATATTTGGTAGAATCACATTTGAATTAATACACTCCCATGCTATACCTGAGAAAAAATCTGTAAACAAAGGGTGAATATAATTAAAGAAACAGGGTCAATTTAGATGTTGCTCAGGTACAACTCTTATTAATGCAGAATTTGAGCTTCTGTCTTGCTCATTTCTTTCTAACTTTTACTGTTAGATACTAAATCTTGCACATGGAGCACTAACAATGTTATCAAAAATAATTTTGAGAAGGAAAATGCTAGTATCAAGTTTTTCTTATTTCTACATCACAGCATAACTTATAATAGTGTCAGTTAATTTCAATGAATAATTTCAGAACAGGACTTCTTAAGTTGCATGTAAAAATCCTTAGAAATAGGTGCCTGAACTTAGGCATTCAAATTCAAGTCTTGGTTTCAAAAGTGCTGGAATACTCTCACAGCTTGTACTAGGAGCAATTTATAATAAGAGAGAGCTAGCATACAATTAAACCCTGAAGCAAGAAGGCTTGGGGTTTTGGGCATTTTGTTTGTAAGTTACATAACTGTAGAGTTCATTATCTGTAAAATATTATCTATTATAAAAATTTAGTCCTTTGAGTTCTGCTAGGCTTTTGGCACCTCTAACATCACAATAATAAATCAGATGTGTTCGTCAAAAAGAATGAAAAATGAAAAATCAAAAGACAACAGTATTAAGAGTGTCTGTGCACAGTGCTAGAAGGATGAGAAACAAAGTGAACTGAAAAAAAAAATTGCCACTAAATGATAGTGGTTTTGATCTTGTGGGCATAATTGAAGCCTGGTGAGAAGATTCTTTTAACTGGAATGTCAATAGAGATTAGTACAATCTATATAAAAGGAAGGTGTAAAGGTATACTTATGGAGCAAATAAAAAATATTTACAATCCCAGAAAGCTACAGATTAGTAGTGATATATGCCAGGGTAAATTTTTATGAACTGAGATACAAAGACTGAAAGCAAAAAGAAATGACAGTGTGTGATTGACATAGATTATAAGATTGAGAAGAAAAGGAAAACAAGGTCAGTTCAAACTAACTTTTGCATTCCAAGAAACACAGGATATTTTTGATACTTAAAAACAAATGCATATTCATTGGGCAATAATTATGGAACATCATAAAACATTAAATAAATTATAATACTGGACTTCATATCTTGCATTTACTTCTTTTAGAAGGAAACTGAACATTTGCCCATCACTCATGCTTCTGACTTCCCAGTGAAAATTATTGGTACCATTAAGAAATGAAGTTTTAATTAAGGAATATAAACCACAAAGGCTATTAGGAAATATTAAAATCCACCAGAGTGGAATACGATGCAATTAAAATGTAAGAAACAATAGATGCTTTCAAAGAAGAATATGAGGAATAGGGATTGGTTAATGTGATTTCAAAAATGGATTCTTATTGACTTTGAGTAACCAGAAAAACATACATTCTGGAAACAAACAAACAAACAAACACTCTCAAAACCCCAACCAACCAACCAACAAAACCCCCAGAATCATACTGCTAGGAAATATTTCAGGCTATCATATGAGTTTTCTTGTTTGTTTTAGTATTTTTGATAAAATGTTTGCTACACTTCTGAACTTTAATGACGAAGTAAACACAAGGGACATACGAACAATTTTGGTTTAGCATTTGTATAATCTAATTTTCCTGAATCAGTTTCTTTGACAAAGAATGAACCTTAGGGGAAAAAATAAATTCAAACCATGTTTTAAAAATTCCACACCAGATCTTAACAAGTTATTCTGATAATTACTTACCATATATGGTTAAATGTTACTCCTAGACACTGTTTTCTAGATAGAAATCTTTATTATACAAGTACATTCTGCATTCTTAATTTAGAAATGTTGAAAATACCATTTACTTCCATATTGTTTCCCTGTGATCAATTTATGAAAAGGTCCAACATCATTAAAATCATGAAGTTAGTCTGTGAGAAGTAATCTGTTTTTTCATTTATCACTTTACTAAGCCTTAATATCAGTATATATTCTAAAGTAATTCTTTTTTATTTCCTTCAGGTTATTGATAGGTATATGAATTATAAATGTTGAAATGCAGTAGTTTTCAATCACTTCTGCAGAAATGATAGCATTGATGATTTTTTTTAATGAAAAGATGTCCTGCTTTGTCACAAAAAAAGAATTAATCTATAAAAGATTTAAATCAATACATTTTAGTCTCCTAATTAGATCAGATTAGTATTTGAGTAAAGCTGGAGAAATATTGTAAGCATGTACATGCATCAGAAAATTTGTCAGAGGAAATGAACATGTATTTAAGAAAAGGTGAAAGAGAATAAAGAATAAAATTGAAAAACTGGTTTGTGAAAAAATTACTTGCTTTTAGTAAAAAAACCAGAAAAAAATCCCTCAGAAAGTCTCAATATGTAGGCAACTATAAAATGAAATTCATTCATATTTGAAATTATACTCAGTTAACTCTGTTATCACGTTTCCAGTGGTCATTCAGTCTGGGAAATGCATTCTGAGCAGGCTGCTACAGAATTAAGGGCAAATCCCCCAAAGAACAGATATGCCCTCAATAACTTTGAAGAAAGGATATCTTCTTAATTTTGATCATTTAACAGCTAGTTCATTATCTTAAAATGCAATTGTTTCACCCTTCCAAATGAATTGCATTTGATGATGCAGAGAATGAGCAAATCTGCAGTTCCTATGGCTAAACTTATTTCTTTGAGAGTCAGCTGATATTAACATCAATAACAATGAAGAAAGCAAGATATAATAATTTGTGCATCTGTCCTTTTCCTAAAAATGTTTTAGGTTGGTTGTTTTTCTCTTTTCCCCTGACTTTTTTTTCAGACTTTTGGCAATCTTGAAACCTTTTCAGTAGGAAAGTTTAAGTGGCTTAAACTACTATTTCTCCCTGTGGTCTTCCATTAAAAAAAAGAAGAAGTTAATTTTGGCTTACTGTATGCTCTGTCTTTATGCAGGCTCATGTCTGCTGTCATATACTTAACAGTTGTGAGTATAGATTATATGGTCATAAACATTGTAACTCTGCTGAAGTAATTTAGATAAGAAAGTCAAGAGCATCCCATAGAAATAGATTCTGATCAAAACTGAAAAGCAATAAGAAATTATTAGGACTTTCAGTAGACGTAGCAACTAGTATTAGAGGTATTATTAGAGGTAAAAAAGTTTAAATTTAAAGCTATAAAAAAACCTATAAAAAATCCAGGTATGCTGATATTGTCTATAAAAATTTGCAAGTAAGGAAACCCTGATTACTTTAAAATTGAAAACTTTTGGGGTTTTTTTTATTAGCTGTATTTAGTTGACAATACTTTATTTTGTCAGAACATGAAATAAAACACAAAATATTCTGGATTGTCCTGACTTTTTGACCATGGCCATGGTATACCATTAGCACTCTTCTTTTGAGTTACATGAAGTTTGATTGCATTTGATTATCAATTGAAAATGTTCAATGCTAAGAGTATTTATTGGTCTTTTTCTTAAAAAAAAAAAAAAAAAGGAAAAATAGTCTAGAAAGTCTGCTATTCAGTTGATTTTATTGCTATTGGAGTATTTGAGTGACAAGTGGAATGTTCCTACCCACTGAATGATAGAATAATTTCTGTGGACATAAACTATTTTTTTCAGTATACTGCAACCATGGGAAAAACATCAAACAGTGTTTGCCATCCATCCTGTGAATTATGGATTCTCACTGCAAACCGATGTCAGGCAACTACTCTGGATGGCAAGAGTCTCTAAAATGGCAGGTGAGAATCACTCTAATAGAGGAAAATAATGCTTCATAAAGGTCTGTTTTTAAGGGAAATTCTTGGCAGAAATTCTTAGCAGGGTAACTGATGAGTGATTAGATAAGTCAGAAAGATGGAAGCATATTATCACAAATATTTAGGGGTTAAAAGGGGAGCATTTTATGGGCTGTGGTAGCTAAAGACAGGGAAAAAGTAGAAAGACAGAA
>NW_010206047.1:59589-66287 GCF_000695765.1 Mesitornis unicolor
CTGGACTCAGAATCTGTATGTTCAGTTATGTATAGTCTGTTAAGACTATATGGAAGCTTTAACCTATCAGGGAATTACCCTATGCAATGCCTATAGTGGCAAGTAATTTGGCTCAAAAGAAACAGACCAGAAGATTGAAATGGTTACTTCTAAGACACCTACACAATTTTTAGTTTAGTGTTTTTACATCAAACTAGGTATAATCTGATTGGTAGGACTGAACAACATTCAAACACTTGGCGAGTGATGTTCAGAAGTCAAGTCATTGGTTCAAAGGTTCTTTTTCTCCTTTAGAGTGAGGAGCACATTTGGTATATATTTAGAGAAAAGCCTGCAGTTCCATTTCCTCCAAAAGAAATCTATTTCATATGTATCAAGCCTTTTCCGTGAATTGAAGATGGTAAGTGGGAAAAATCAGTAGCTTTATTACACAACTGGGTCAAAATATTCAGATATATCCCTGTGCTTCTTCTAAAATCAGTGGAGAAATAGAACAAAATGGTTATTTAGGACTTATATGTAAGAAGAGGAAAGAATGGTTATGGTCAGGTCTGTCAGTGTGACCACCACCAGTACGCACTAGGAAAAATCAGGCAGGAAAGGGAAATGAGTGGAATGGGGACCACAATACAACATTAAAAATTGGGTATGCTAAATGAAACCAATATGTTTTATAACCCTTTTGGGACATATGGAAAATAGAAAAGATATCTTTTACTAAAGATTCAGATTTTAATTCAATGTTACATGGGAAATTTGTTAATAGAGTGCAGGTAAAGAAGCTAAAGAGTATATGACAAAAAGTAGCTTCTAGTCTAAGGGAATTAAACAGTACAATTTCCCAAGAAATAATGTAAGCAAATTTAATGTTTATTAATGAACTTATAATTAAAATAACTTTATTTGCTGAAAACACTTTATAAGATATCATTGCTATAAAAGAAGACTATGACATCATTAATGATGACATTGAATTAATATAATAAGAAACCAAAAGGCAATAATATAAAATGCACTGTCAATCACTGGGGTAAAACTGCATTCCAATGGCTGGAATTTTCTAAGACAAAACGCTTAATTTATTTAATTATTTGGAATAGGAAAGGATTGTGTGTAGGGTTTAATTAAAAGATAGTCTGACACGACAGAAATGAAAGATGACATGTGAAGAAGGTCAATATTTTGGGTGCTGAAGAGGAGGCTAAATGGTTGCTGGTTGACCTTTAATTTTTAATACACAATCATGTGACAGACGGAAAATGTAACAGCTTTACCAATGGAAAAAAGAGTTCAGGATTACCTGATTGTTTCCATTTCATTCATTTGTTGACATTTTCCATGGTCATGTCAGAATCTCTGAATTATATTTGAGAAAGAGGCCTTTTTTTTAATATAATAGCACATAACCAGAAAAAGAGCTAGAAAATGTTTGTGAACAGAGTTCATGAACTACTGGACACAGCAAATGACCTTGGAATCTGAAAACATCATACAGCCAAGCAAGCAATATTGGATTTGTGTCAGGAGTGTAAAATATTTAAAGACAAATAATAGAGGATCATAGGCAATTCCAGCTTAGACAGTTTGGCAGCTCTTAGATTTACAGCATCATGGTTCTATCTGTGTGGGCATAAACCAGTCAAGTTGTTCTACAGCAGGTGTCATAATCATTCTACAGGGCATTTAAAAAGGAATATGCAACAAGGACACATTTTCCCCATGGAAAGCTATAAACAAGAAAAAAAACAGTTTTTTGAAGAAAGAGTAAAGGGCATTTAGCCTGTCAAAACACATTCCCTTCTCTGTATTTTATTTTCTTCATTGGACTATATAATCACTGTTTGCTGAATGATTCCCGTGTTTTTCCTTGAATAACCTTGCCTAATAGGCCATTAGATACATTTATTTATCTTTAGAAGCCATATTGCTTCTCAAATCCTGCATAATATGAATTTGTTTTGACTTTTGTGCTTGCTAGCTTATAATATTATCAGTTAGGTAGGTTCAAAATTGTATCATTTCTTTGTGCTGTTTAACCAGTGTTTATTTTCATACTCACATGTGCACAAAACAAACTAACCAAGCAACCAAAAAGGTACAGTCACATTATAAATGGTAAGTCTAAACACTGAAAAGGAGGACAGTGCAAACCTAAGGTGCTGAAAGAACTCAGGTCACACATGTTGGGCCTAAATTCCAAATGGTCAACTGTACAGTGGATGGATAACTCAAAATAAACCTATATTCATCTGTACTGGGGTTGCATACAGGTAAAACTGATAGTAATAGAAAGCCAAGCAATTATATTGAAGACATAACCTCCTGTACGGGGAAAGACAAAGAAAGAGGCTGTTTAAGATCTTTTCCTTTGACTGAGTTTTCATAATGTCTAGATAGAAGTAATGTACAGAATAAGGAAGTTTCTTATTAATTTAATTAAAACAACCTAAAATACTATTCATTCATTTGAAAATATTTTAAAGAATATACTTTTTAAAGGAGCTTGTGCAATTGTTTCCTTGTATCTAAATCTTCATATTTTCCTTTAATAACATTTTTCAGTCATGTTACACAGTCTCTCAGTTAGGAAAAAGTGTGCATTTCAGCCTTTCTGACAGAATTTCCTTGCATCTCTTTCAGAAATTGTTTACCCAGGCACTTCGTGTGGATAACCTAACTCATTCAGTCTTTATATGTTATGTCCCTTTCTTATATAAAGGTTTTTTGGGACTTACTGGACTTACTCTCCTTCCAAATCTGTGACAGTAAAACCTTACTATTCTTGGAGACAAATGGGAGACATCAGTCAGCAAACAGATCCTGATGCTGCTTTCGTTTCTGTTTATTGTTTGTCCTCCATCCTCTCTGATTGCTTGGAATTAAATCAGATAGGTTAAAATCGAATACATAAACCAACTATGAAATAACTATGAAAATTAGTCCATGAGTTCTTGGCTATTCATTGTATTGCTACTAAGGTACTATGGCTAAAGACATTAATAGACTAATCATTGTCAGAAGAAAAGATTGCTCAGTGCCTGTTCCAAAGACAGTTAATCATCCATGTGATTCTTAACCAGCCTGTCTGATTTTACTGCACTGTTTCTCAATTAAGGTAGTACACGTATATGAACAGATCTTGTCTGGGATAGCTGCCATTTGTCCTGAGTGACTAGTTATTATTTTTTTATTCTGGCATAATTTATGTTTTGAAATTAAGTGGCATAAACATATACAGTATACAAATTTTTTGAAGATTAATGATAAAAGCCAGGTGTACCCCTTAGCAGCTGAGTGCCCTCATAGTTCCTGTTCTTCAATTTAGGACTCCCTTTCCCACATGAGAAAGCTTGCATTCTTCTTTTCAGTGGGAGGAGGGGAAACAAGTCATAGCCTCACATAAGAATTCATTGACTGGTGGGAGGTGAAAGGTTGCCTAGAGTGAGGCTTAAGATCTCCCATTTCTTGAATGACTGCTGCAACCTTTTTTTAGCTCTTACTGGAGGTATATTCTCCTCAAATTATACTTGAAAATGAATACATGCATGTGCATTCTGCCATAAAGCTTTTGTATTTTCAGCTAGTTCCTAAGAGCACTTTCAAAATGCCAACCACAATGGACTGGCAAATGGAAATAGAATGTCATTGAGTTTCTGTCATCTAGTTCATGTGTTATAATTAGGCTTGCCTGGGAAAAGATTTGCTTATGCAGTGTCAGGTTTAAGAATGAGAATCTCTCCACTATATTTTTGTATTTTATGCAGTTAGAGAAAGAACAGTGCACCTGGGTGTTGTGGTTTGGTTTCTTTTTCTTTTATCCTTTTTCTTTTCTTTTTTTTTAATGACAATTTCAGAGTAAGTGCAGGCCCCATTTTTGTGTATGAAGTTGTGAACGTACAGGCCCAGAGAAGTTTCTGAGAATGTATCAGGCTATGCTATTGTATACCATTAAATAAAGTTAAAGCTGTGAGCAAATGTGCAAAACATAGCCTGTGCAGTGTTACAGAGGTCCAACTGAGTATGCACCAGGCAATTTGTCTTACTGTAACTCTCACCTGATCTACAAATGTGAACACTCTTGATGATTCAGCAGCCCTTAATAGAAGTCCTCTATATTGTGTCACTCCGAAGGGAACTGCACAATCAATGGAAAAGAAAAATGGCAAGGGACTGGTTCATTTGACTGTTAAACACAAGCAAATTACTTTTTGCCTTGCACATTTAGACCCTTGCTGCAGGAAAAGTATATAATCTGCAGTGGAAAACAACAGAGAATTTGCCACCAGACAAGGTTGTGCTCACTCAGTTTTAGGAAATAAATAGAAATTAATTTCTCATAATCTTTTCTATCCTGTTTCAGAGAAGAATCCCAGTTTTCTGGAAGATTATCAAGAAAATACACTAACTGTACTTTTCATCCCCATATCCAAACTGAAGCACGTAAGTACAAGCTGATAACTGAGAAACTAGCAATCTCTTCTGAAATACTTAATGTGCTTTGTTTAAATGAAGTCAAGTCATACCATCTGAAGGAAGTAATGAAAAGATGTTTTCCTGTCTCAGTATCAGTCTAAAACATCAGACTTAGTGCTGATGGAAGTTTTCTCAGTGTTCCTTGGTTCCTTCTACAAAAAAGTGGAACAAGTTTCTGAAAATAGACAGCTGAGTTGAATGTCAAATGCATAAATGTGGTATAAATATATTACTCTGCCCTTTAGATTGTCTGTCTGATACTGTTTAAAAAAACTCAAAATCCATTCTATTCATTATTTTTACAGAATTGTTAAAAATGGAAAGATGTATGATAATTAAATATCTGTTCACTAGTGGGTTTTTATTTCTGTCTGATGCTAGTAGAGGTATTGCTATGACAAGTGGATAACAGTATAATGAGATACATTTATATATATTAGAAAAGATTGTCTTTCAGCATCCATATCAGAAAGAGGTATCAAACAAATTAAGCAAATAAAATATGACAGAATCTAAGATTGCCTTATAAATTTTCCAACATCCCCATCTGGAACCAAAACTGAAGGATTCTCACATTTATATTAGGTTTTAGAAATAATGTCTTTACATTCTTTCAGCTTCTTGGAATCCTTGCCTACAAGAAACTAAATGATGATATTTTAAAAACTTATTTCAATAGTTACAAAATATCTGATTCCAAGATTTTGCTGTACTGCAAATTGGGAGGGGAGGGGACACAGCAGTTGCAGCAAGAGGAACACTTGTATGAACAACACAAAGGCCAAGATCTAGTTCAGCCAAGTTTTATGTTACTGAAGGTGCTCAGGTTAGGAATATAGTTGTCCTATGGGTTCTATATAGTCAGTACAGAACTTGAGAAACTTGAAAGGAGAAATCCACTTTCCCAGGCTTTTCTATAGTACTTACTATATGTAAGTATGTTATGGATATGCTATGAACATTGAAAGGTGATATAATAATTCTGTTGCTGCAAATATTTTTACAGACATTTTTCCTGTTTCCTGGGTAACACAGTAGTTTTTTAAAAGCAAAATAAAAAAACACCTCAACACAGTTAGCAAATATAGAGATACATTTGGCATTGGTTTGATTTAATATTGCAATTTCTACTGTTTATTTATGCAAACATTCTCACATTATCACAGACATTCACGACATTTTAGCCGTTATACAGACTTTGCTCCCCCTATGAAGTGATTAGTATTCATAGTGCAACCTTACAATATGCTTATCCAACTGTTTGTATCTGTTTTGAGCGATGTCTTTGTTAGCAAATCACACCACTCACTTGTCCTTCAAAGCTAGGCAGAAACAAAATTAATCAATAAGCTATTCGGCATAGGCAGAGACTGTGACCCTCCATTACAGTATCAAAGGATTAAGAAGTATAAGAGAATCAAAGCACAAATTGTTTCTTCATACACACTCTTAGCCTTAATATTACAGTTCTTTTATTATAATATCTATACTGGAACCTAGAAGTTTACAAGTGTTATAATGAATTCATAACACCGATATATAAAACATACAATAATTTACTTCTACTATTATCTTTCAAGTATGCTAACATTTAATATTATTTGAGCTGTACTGGAAATAAAATCTTTCTTTTCATTAATATTTTGCCTCATTGGTTTGATTGTACCAGACAAACACAAAAGTCATAGTTTGTAGTCTTCATGTATTCAATTCAGCTACCACTTAACACATGATAACTCTGCATAGTTTAATAAACAATTTTGGTCACCCAGGATCATGGACTCAGACACAATATTCACTGCATAACTATTTTTTTCACAGAACGTTTTATTTATCCCTTCCTTGCCAGCACTTTGAAGGATTTCATATAAAGAATTTGCCAGGTTCTCCATTTTAAAGGGAATTTGTTATAATGAAGACCAGAGGTAATTAGAAGTGGAAATGAAACATTTATTGATTTTACATTGAGATAAGCCATTTATATATTTAAAAGTAATGAAGAATTAGTGTTCTAATTTAAACAAATCTTCTATAATAACCTCTACAGTATGAAGATAGTTGATCAATGCTAAAGAACAAAGTGGACTCTGAAGGTTGTTTTGTGTTTCAGGAGTTTTTTTTATTATTTTATTATTTTTCTCAGAAATGTCATTGAATTGAAAAGCTTCAAAAACATATTTTAAAAAAGGGTCACAGTGTTACACTTGAATTAAATAAATAAAATA
>NW_010206048.1:0-701 GCF_000695765.1 Mesitornis unicolor
TTCGCCATCTGTCCCAGAGCACGGCTCCAATGCTTGGCTCCCACCTCTTGCCCAGAGATGTACAAATCCTTTGAGAAGGACCCACGCACCCTCCCGATAACCACCCGCCCCGGTTCCCTGCATCGGCACAGCCATACCCTTACGACGCCTGGAGGGATTTTGCTCCAGCACACACACACACACACACACACACACTTCGCCATCTGTCCCAGAGCACGGCTCCAATGCTTGGCTCCCACCTCTTGCCCAGAGATGTACAAATCCTTTGAGAAGGACCCACGCACCCTCCCGATAACCACCCGCCCCGGTTCCCTGCATCGGCACAGCCATACCCTTACGACGCCTGGAGGGATTTTGCTCCAGCACACACACACACACACACACACACACACCAAAAGGGTGACTGGCTCAGAAACGCACGAGTGCCTGGAAACAGGTGGCTCGCGCAGAAATTATCTGGCAGCTGCGACACGTGGCGGGTCCCAGGCAAAAGATGATGAAATCGCATCTAAAACTAGATTTTTAGAAATAATCCCCTCCCTTTGTCCCTAAACGTACCCTGCCAGAGCAGAGAATAAATCCCAGGCACACAAGGACAACGCAGAACCGCTCCAAAAAGCGACCTCTGCGGTGGAGGTATTACTGCTCCCCCGTCTGTGGGTCGCATCTCGCTTGCATTGCTCTCTCCCACTGTGTGTGCA
>NW_010206048.1:806-1289 GCF_000695765.1 Mesitornis unicolor
GAGCCCGGCCCTGCGCTGGGAGGAACGCGGACCTTTGAGCATCGCACTGGTCCCCTCAACCCCATGAACCTGCAGAGCACACAACAGGGTTTTGCAGTAGGAACCTACACAAAATCACCCACAAAAGAGGCGAGGAGCTGGCCTGCTCTGGGCTGTGCTTGAGCCAGGCACCGCAGTGCCCAGGACGTGAGGGACACTGAGAGGATGGAGCGGAGCAGAGCAGAGCCCGGTGATGCAGCAGCTCCTGCTCTGCCGGCCCCACGGGCCCCTTTCCAGCGAGGCCATCCCTGGCTCCTGCACATCCCTGGCTCCTGCACGCTGCATCCCGGCTCCTGTGCTGCCAGGACCTGTGCGACAGCCCCGAGAAAAGCAAGCCCTGGAAAAGCTGCCCCGGTCAGGAGCCAGGCGGGCAGCAGCTGCGCCCAGCACTGTGCTGGGAGGAACGGGGCTTGGCCGTGGGCTCCCTCCGTGCCCGCGAACGCC
>NW_010206049.1:0-446 GCF_000695765.1 Mesitornis unicolor
GGGGGAGAAATGGATGGGGAGGGGGAGGGGATGGACAGGGATGGACAGACGGACATGGCTGAAGGGAGGGAGAGAGGGGATGGACAAAGGGGTGGCCAGAGGGACAGGGGATGGACAGACGGACAGATGGGTGCCCCCCGCGGGCAGAAGGACGGACGGACGAGGGCAGGCAGATGGATGGGGGGGAGGGTGATTCTGGGTGAGGGGGAGGACGGACGGACGGACGGGCGGGAATTGGATGGATGGACAGACAGAGAGATGGACAGAGGGACAGACAGACGGACGGATGGACAGCCAGACATGTGGACGCGCAGACAGATGGACAGATGGCCCCACGGCCGCATGGATGGACAGACGGACGGACAAATAGAAGGACACAGACACAGGGACACACGGACAGACAGAAGGATGCGGACACACGGACAGACACAGGGACAGAAGGACGG
>NW_010206049.1:640-992 GCF_000695765.1 Mesitornis unicolor
GGTGGACACACGGACAGAAGGATGGATGAAGGGATGGACCGAAGGACACACGGACAGACGGATGGACGGGTGACTGGATGGACAGACGGACGCCTGGACAGACACACGGACAGATGGACAAATGGACACACAGGCACATGGACAGCCGGACAAATGGGCACAGAAACACCTGGACAGCCGGACACACGGACACACAGACTGAGAGATGGACGGACAGACGGACGGACAAATGGACAGACGGACGGATGGCTGGATGGACCGAAGGACACATGGACAGACAGATGGACACATAGACAGACAGAAGGACACGGACGGATGGACGGATGGATGGATGGACTGAAGGACACACGGA
>NW_010206050.1:0-995 GCF_000695765.1 Mesitornis unicolor
CACTGTGTTCCTCCTTTACTTTCTGGGAACTTCTACAAATAATATAACATACATAATAAATATAAAAATATAATACATAAAAAATATTCAACAAAGTGATGACAGATGTAAGTCATGTGAGTAATCAAAAGCTTAGTAGGTTTTGAGGGCTGAGGATGAACAGTCAGAAGCCATCATCAAATGAAATTACAAGTCCCCAGGATCTCACCAGAAAATGCCTCCAGCTTCTGAAGCACCTGCCAAAGGGTAGAGGTTTCCAGAAGGCAAGAGTGAGTGCGGAACTTTCAGGGACTTCATTAGAATCCATTATGGAAACCATTTAGAAGTCTCTTGAGAAAAGAATTGGATTCCCAGGAAAAGCATTTCAAAAACAGACAAAATGGGAACAAGAGTCCCTGTAAGAGGGGAAAACCTGAAGCACCTCAGCTCAGTTCAGCCGAGATTCCCAGTGAAAAGCTTGCTGGGGCTTGGGACCATCCTGACGATTCATCACAAATCAACAGCTCCCCTCTCCAGAATATCCTATGTCAGACACAGTCAGAAGAGAGAAAACATCATTTTATTGTGCGCATCCATCAACTGTGGGGGCCTGGAAGTTGCAGCGCCTCAGCCCGTGAAAGTGAATCAGCACCTGCAACAACAGAGTCCAAAAACTCTGATTAAAACATAAAGGCAGGAGGAGACAGGATCTCATTCCTCTTCCTTTGGGGAACAGAGCTTACGAGGAACTGGTCATGGCCTGGAAGAGAGATATACGATGTTGCTGACATTTCCCATGAGATGGTTCTGGTGCCTTTTCCCCACGGGTGATGTTCTCAGAGACCCGTGCATGTGCAGAGATGCACAGCGCCCCTGTGCCACACAGCAGGACTCGATGGGCAGCCCATGGGGAGCTGTCATGGAGCGCTTTCCAAAGCCTGCACAGCACCAGCCCTTGCTGGCCCTTGCCATCCTGTTGGCCTGATGGAGAGCAGTGTGGAAAGCAGGGGAAGTTG
>NW_010206051.1:0-1116 GCF_000695765.1 Mesitornis unicolor
ATGGCAGCAGGGGGTTTGTGTTAGCCTGGGATGTTTCTCGCTGCGTCTCTGCAGAAATCATGCAGGGGTGGCACCGGGGATCCTCGCATCTCAGTGCTTTGCCATGGAAAACCCTGTGAGCTGGACCCCTAGAATAAGTTACTTAAAAAAAATCAAAAGTAGCTGCAAGCACCCAGCAAGGAGATATCCTAATGGTGTCTTTTTTCTTTTTTTTTTTTAAGGATATCTGCTTGTTGGGTGCTTGCAGCGCCTTTTTACTTTCCTGCTCCATGCACCAGGGTGCTTAGCAGCCCCCAAAGCCCTGGTGAGGGGAGAAATTGGAGCTTCCCCTGCATCCTCCAGTCCCAAGACCACATTGCCATTAGATTTCACATTAATTTTTTCGCTTTAGGGCTGGGGTCTGCATTTGACACATGCTCAATTTGCTGGCCCCTCTACCCCGAGGTGCTGCGGGACTGGGAAATGGGGGGAGTCCTTCAGCAAGGAGGGTGCCCTGGTCTCCAGAAAGAGGATTCGGGGTGAGGGGGGCGATGCTGGGGATGCCCAGCTCTACCCCGCTGCATCAGGGATGAGGCACACGCAGAGAAGGAGGGAGGGCAGGCAGGAGGAAAGCTGATCCTGAAGTTTCCATCATGTGAAATTGAAGCGCATGTGCCTATAATGAAATATTTCCTCCCATTTCATGGCAGCTCAGTAATTCCTGATGGCAGGGAGCCTGGGAAAACAGATCCCCCCGCTCCCACCCACGGCGCCTGACCGCACGGGCAGGGACAAACAAGGGCTTCGTTTTCCAGGCTCCCCACCTCCCGCCTGGACACCTTATAGCATCCTCCAAACGCAGCCCCACTGGGACCCCCTCACCCCCTTCCCTCTCCTCCAGCACAGGAAAACCCACATTTCCAAGGGTATTTCAGTGCAGAGCTGCAGCAGCTTGGTACTCCCCGTGTCCCCTCTGTGTCCCCAGGGTCAGGCTGCCTGCCGTGCTGTGACCAGGGGTGATGCTAAGGGCTGCCACCCCCAGCAATACACCCTGCTTTCATTTACTTTTTGAATTATGTGGTTTTTCCAGCCTCTCTAAATTTAATTAAACTTTGACCAAAATTCTAAGCAGGGAAA